>NW_018222491.1:4447-5534 GCF_001263595.1 Phalaenopsis equestris
CCCCTCCCTCCCCCCCCTCTTTCCCCCCCTACCCCCCCCTGCCTCTCCCATGCCTTTTGTTCTCTCTCTTTCTCCCTCATTAGCTTTCTCTTTAACTCTCTCTCTCCCTCTCCCACCCTCCCTCCTCTCTTTCTCTTTTTTTATCTTCTTATTTTTGCTCTCTCTTTCCCTCTCTCTTTCCTTTTCTCACTCGTTCCTTTTCTCACTCGCTTTCTCTTTCATTTCCTATCACTTCTCTCTAACATTATCCTTTGCTTTCTCTCTCTCTATATTCAACTTTATCTTGATCTTTCTCATTTCTTTCTCCTCTTCTATCCTTTTCCTCCACTCTCTCCTGTCCTCTCTTTCACTCTCTTCACTCTTGGCTCGTCCCACTCACTTTGACTCTCCCTCTCTACTGTTCTCTCTAACGTATTCTTGCTCTCACACTCTATACCTCTCCCTCCCTTCATCTCTCTATCTATTTCATTCTTACTCATGCATGCTCTCTCTATTCTCATGCTTCCTCTTTTCTCTCTCATCTCTCTCTCGTCTTCTATCCCTCCCGCTCTTCTACTCTCTCTCGCCCTCTCTTTCTCTTTTGGTCTATCTCCCTCACTCTGACTCTCTCCCTCTCTACAATTCTCTCTTGGTATTTCATTCTCTCATGCATGCTCTTTCTCTATTCTCATGCTTCATCTTTTCTTTCTCTCTCCCACTCTCTCTATCTAACTTTTGCCCACCTCCCCCATCTTCCCTACTTCTCTCCTCCCTCTTTTCTTCTCACTCTTTATTACTCTCTCCCTCTTTCTCACACAATCTTTCCTCTCTCTTCACCCTTTTCGCCTTCTTTATCAAGCTTCTCTCTCTCTCCTCTCTCTGATTTTATCATTCTTTCCCTCCCTTAATACCTCTCTCTCTTCTATCTCCTCCCTTTGTCTCTTCTCTCTTTTTTCTCCCTCTCACTTTCCTTCCCACTCTATTACACTCTCGCTCCCAAACTCACTCTTTCTTACTCTCTCCCTCTCCCATCCACTCTCTCTTCCCCCTTATCCCTCTACCTCTCCCATGCACTCTCTCTTCCCCCCTATCCCCTCCTACCCTCCTC
>NW_018222491.1:5610-7033 GCF_001263595.1 Phalaenopsis equestris
TCTTCCTCCCTTCCTTTCTCTCTTCCTTCCTTTATCTCTCCATCTCTTCTCTCTCTCCGTTCTAATTTTATCCCTCCTATCCCTCTTTCACCCCTCTCTTTCTCTCTCCCCTTTGTTACTTCATCTTTTACTTTTCTTCTCTCTCCAACTATTACACACTCTCGTTTATCTCTATCTTCTCTCATTTCTCTAGCTCTCCCATCAATCTCTTGCTCTCTATTCCTTTGTCTCTCTCTCATCTATATGTCTCTCTCTCTCATCTTCTATCTCAGCATCTCTCTGCTCTCCCCATTTCTCCCTTTCTCTCTCTTCTCTTGCTCTCTCTCTTGTCCATTATCTCTCTATCTTTCTCTCCATCTTTCTCCTTTTCTTTCTCTCGTACCTTCCATCTCTCATTCACTCCCACCATCTCTCTCCTTCCATCCTGTCCTCTTTAACTCTCTCCTTCTCTTTCTCGCTCTCTCTCATCACCCCTCTCATTCAATCCATTCTTTTTCTCATTCTATTTTGTGCTCTCCCTCTTTATTGCACACGATCTCTCTCCTTCTTTCTCTCTATCTCATTCTATCTCTGTCCCTCCCTCTCTCTCTCTCTTTTTATATATGTCCTCTTGTCTTCCTCCCTTTGTCCCTTATATCTCTCTGCTCCCTCCTTTCTTGCTTGCTCTCTCTCCCCCTCACTCTCTCCCTCTTTCTTTTGCTCTCACTCACATTCTTATTCCGCCCTCTTCCCTCTCCCCCTTTCTCTTCATCTCTATCTCTCCCTCGCCTGTTCTCTCTATAATATCACTCTTGCTCTCAAACTCTCTCTCTTCTCATTCACTAAATCTCCTCCCCCTCTCTCTCTTGATCTCTCTCTTCTCTGTATTCTCTCTCATCCTCCCTCCCACCTTCCCTTTCTCTTTCACCAACTCTGCAAGCCTCATTCAGTTTATCTCTTTCTCTTCTCTCTCCCTCTATCACTTTTTCTATCTATCTAACCCTCCCTCTCCCATTCTCTAACCTTTTCTCCCATCCATCCCTCTCTCTTCAATTTTCTTCTCTCTCTTATCCCTTTGTCACTCTCTTTCTACCGCTCTCATTCAATCCACGACAATTCTCTATCTCTCCCATCTCTTGATCTTTCACTTTTCCTCACTCTATCCCTAGTTGGCTCACCATCTTCTCTCCCTTTTATATTTTGCTCTCCCTCCTCTCTCTATCACTCACTCCCTCCCTTCCTCTCTTTCCCTCTCCATTCTCTTGCTTATTCTTTGTTTTTATGGTTATACTCTCTCTTCGTCTCTCTTCTTTGCTCCTTCATTTCCTTACTCAAAAAGTCTCACACTCTTTTTTCGATCTCTCACTCTCACTCTCACTCTCCACAACACCCCTCTCCCTCTCAATTTTACACTCTCTGCCTCTCTCTCATCCTCTTCAATTCC
>NW_018222491.1:7347-13969 GCF_001263595.1 Phalaenopsis equestris
TCTCACTTCTTTCTCTCACTCAGCTTGCCTCTCACTTTTACTCTCCCTCTCTCTATCACTTTCTCTCTTTTACTTTATACCTCTCTCCCTTCATCTCCTCTATTTTTTTCTCACTCTAGGTTTGTCAATCTATTCTCCTGCTTCATCTTTTCTCTCCCTCCTTCTCCATCTCGATCTGTCTCCCTGTTTCTCTATCTCTCTTATACCTTCTCTCATTCTCTCTATCTTTCAATCTCTCTCTCGCACTCCGTCCTCTTCTTCCTCTTTGTTACTTGCTTTCTATCAATTTCACTTCTTGCTCTATCTCTCTCTCCCCACTCCCTCTTTCTCTATCTCTCATCCCTACTCCACTCTAACTCCAAACACACCTCCAAAACCTCTCAAGAATTATCTTTAATCATTCTTCTCTTTCTTCCCCTCCAACCCTTTCTTTAACTCTCTCTTTTTTGCTTCCTATTTTTACCCATTCGTCCTGCCCCTCTCTTCCTCACTTTAACTTTCTCTCCCCTCCTCTATATCCCTCATTCTCTCAATCTTTCTTTCTTAGTTACTTTATCTCTCTTTTTCTCTCTCAAACCTCTCTTTCTTATTCTATCCCTCTCCCAATCTCCCTACATCTCCCTTTCTCTTTTCCTACTATCTCTTCTTTCCTCTCTCGCTCTCTCTCACTATCTCTAATGCTCTCTCTCTCCCTCTCTCTCACTCTCTCTTTATCTATTTACATCTCTTGGTAGCAAGCGTTATCCTTTCTTCCTGCACTGTCTCTCACTCATTCTATATCTTTCTCACTTCCTCGCTTCTTTGTTTACATTTCTTGGTTGAAAGAGTTATACTTTCCCCCTGCACTGTCTCTCACTCATTCTATCTCTAATGCTCTCTCTCTCTCCCTCTCCCTCACCCTCTCTTTCTTTATTTACATCTCTTGGTAACAAGAGTATCCTTTCCCCCTGCACTGTCTCTCACTCATGCTATATCTTCTCACTTCCTCGCTTCTTTGTTTACATCTCTTGGTTGCAAGCGTTATCCTTTCCCCCTACACTCTCTCTCACTCATTCTATATCTATCTCACTTCCTCGCTCTCTCTCTCTCACACACAAACACACGCTTGCTTTGCCACTCACCTACTTTCCCTCCCTTTAGGTGGATACCTCTCCCATATTCACTTTACAAATTTTTACCGAGCACTTTTTTCTATTCTTCTCTTGCTCATCCTTACATTCTATCTCCCTCTAACTCTCTCACTTGCTTCTGACTCTCTCTTTATCTACTCCCTATTCTCTCACTCCCTCATTTGTTCCCTCCCTTCCTCTCCTCTTAAGATCTCTACTTCTTAAGATCTCTACTTTGTGGTCCTTTGTGGTCCTCTCTCGGTCTCTTGTCCTCACCCAAATTTTTTCTTTTATTTCCCTTTATATTGTTCATATTTCTCTCGCGTCTTCCCTCCCACTGTCTTTACTCCCATTCTACCCTCTATCTCTCTCTCTCTCCTTCTCCCTCTCTCTCTTTCACGCTCCCTCAACCTTGTTCTCACCTTCTCTCCACCATATCTATAACATTCTCTACATTTTTCCCTCTCTCTCATTCTCTCTTTCAATATCTCTTTATCTTTTTCCCTCCCAAACCTATTTTTGCTCTATTTCTCTTATTATTTATTCCTCTCTATTCCAATCTCACTAATTTTCTCCATCCCTATTCTCTCTCTTCTCTATCTCTATTCTCTCTCTTGTCCCCTTTCATGCCCTCTCTCCCCCTCACTAGATCACTCCCTTCCTCCCTCACTATTGCTCGCTTCCTATCTAACTACCTCTCACTCCCTCTCTTCATCTCTATTTCTCCCTATATCCTTTTTTTAATTATTTTACTATCTCTCTCGTCATCATTTTCTACCCTCGCTCTTCCTTCTCCTCCCTCTCTCACTCCCTCTTACTCTCTCTTCTCTCTGTCAATCTCTGTATTTTTATCATATCTTTCTTATTCTCACTCTCTCTCTTCGTCTTCTCATTCACTCTGATCCTCTCTTCCCTATCATTATCTCTTGCTCCTCTCGCTCGCACCTCCCTCTTTTCCTTGCTCTCTTTCTCTCTCCTTTAATTGTTATGTTTTTCTCTACCACTCCTCCCACTCTCTATCACTCTTGACCTCTCTTACCATTCCTCTCCTTCTCTCCTTCCTTCACTTCATCTCTCTTTTTCTCTTACTTTCTCACTCTCTCACTAGCTCTACCTCTCTCCCACTCCCTCTCTCTTCTCTCTCACTATCGTCTTTCTTTGTCTCATCTCTCTCACAATTTCTTCCTCCTTTCTAGGCTCAATCTTCATTTTCACTCCTTTCCATTTCTAGCTCTATCCTACTCTCCCTATCTTTCTCACTCTCGCTCCTTATTGCTCCCTCTTTCTCTTGCTCTCTCTCACTCTCTCCCTTTTGTTTCCTCTCCATATTTTTCTCTTTCAATCTTCTCATAGATTCTCCTTCCTTTTCTCTTTTCTGCCACACTCACCTTTTCCTCTCACCCCCTCTCTCAGTCTACATTAATCTCTATTCACTCACTCTTTCTCTTTGTCAATAAATCTCTACCTAACTCTCCATTTACTCACTCTTTCTCTCTCTTTCTCTCTCTTTCTCTCTCTCCCATTATTCTTTATCTCAACCCCTCTCCATCCCACACACTCTCTCAATATTCTCTATATTGAGTGAGAGAGAGAGGCGGGAAAGTTAGAACAAGAGATAAATACAGCTTACTCTTTTTCTACCTACCAAGAAAGAGAAATAAAGATGTGTGTGTGAGAGAGAGAGGGAGGGAGTGAAATAGGGAGGGAAAAAAGAGAGAGAAAGAAGTGTAAGACAAAGTGAGAAATAGTGAGAGAGATAAGAAGAGGGAGCCTCTCTCCATTTTCTATCTCTCCATCACACCCTCTCTCTCTCTCATTATTCTTTATCTCAACCCCTCTTCATCCCACACACTCTCTCAATATTCTCTATCTTGAGTGAGAGAGAGAGGCGGGAAAGTTAGAACAAGAGATAAATACAAAAAAGAGAGTGAGGGAAGAGAGTGAGAGAGAGTCTGTGAGAAAGAGAAATAAAGATGTGTGTGAGAGAGAGAGGGAGGGAGTGAAATAGGGAGGGAAAAAGAGAGAGAAAGAAGTGTAAGAGAAAGAGTAAGACAAAGTGAGAAATAGTGAGAGAGATAAGAAGAGGGAGAGAAGAAAGCAATAT
Organism: Phalaenopsis equestris; assembly: GCF_001263595.1. Taxonomy (NCBI): domain Eukaryota; kingdom Viridiplantae; phylum Streptophyta; class Magnoliopsida; order Asparagales; family Orchidaceae; genus Phalaenopsis; species Phalaenopsis equestris. The sequence goes on from NW_018222491.1 coordinate 10,561, forward strand.
AATAATAGCGTGAAAGGTGAGAAAAAGAGAGTGAGCGATAAAACAAGAGAAAGAATAAGCAAAGAAAGAGAGTGAAGTAAGAGTGATAGAAAAACGAGCAATAGAATGATAAATAGAGAGAGATAGAGGGGGCGAGAAAGATAAGAGAGAGGGAGCAATAATAAGAGAGAGAATGAGAGAAATATAGAGAGAGGAGAGACTAAGGGAAGAAAGAGCAAAAGTGAGTGAGTAAGAGGAAGACATTGAGTGAGAGAGAGAGGGAGAGGGAGGAAGGAAGTGAGAGAGTATCGAGAGGGTTAAGGAGAGAAAGGGAGGGTATCTCACTCTTCTATCTGTCTCTCACTCTCTCACTCTTTTTGTCCCTCTCCCTCTCCCACTATCTCGATTCATTCTTCCTCTCTTCTCTTTTCTCTCTATCTTACTCTCTCCCCTCTCTCCCTCCCCCACTATCTCACCCTATCTCTCGCATGCCTTTCGTCTCTCTCTTCCTCCCTCACTAACTCTTTCCTCTTTCTTTCTCTCTTTATCTCTCTCTCCCTCTCTCACGCTCCCTCTTCTCTTACACTTTTTTTATCGTCTCATTTTTGTTCTCTCTTTTCTTCTCTCACTCACTCTCTCTTTCATTTTATACATCACTGCATACATCTCTCTCTTTCATTTTATACATCACTGCTCTCTAACATTTTCCTTTATTTTCTGTCTCTGTCTTACATTCTCTTGATCTTTCTCATCTCTCTCTCCTTTTCTCTCCCTCCTTTTCTTCTCTCCTCTCCTGCTTGCTCTATCTCTCTCATTCTGACTCTCTCCCTCTCTATTATTCTCTTTGTCATACTCTCTCTCTCATGTTCTATGCCTCTCCCTCCCTTCATCTCTCTCTATTTCATTCATACTCATGCACACTCTCTCTTTATTCTAATGCTTCCTCTTTTGTCTCTTTCTCTCTCTCTTTCCCACTCTCTCTTTCTAACTCTTGCCCACCTCCCCCTTCTACCCTACTTCTCTCCTTCCTCCTTTCTTATCTCTCTCTCTTACTCTTTCCATCTTTCTCAAACAATCTCTCTTCTCTCTCTTTACCTCTCTCGCCTTCTTAATAATCTCCCTTTACTCCATCTAGCACCTTTCTCTCTCCTCTCTATGTGTTTATCCCTCCTTCCCTCCCTTAATACCACTCTCTCTCTATCTCCCCTTTTGTCTTCTCTCTTTATTCTCTCTCTCACTCTCCATCACCCTCTCTTACACTCTCCCTCTACCACTCCCTCTCTCTTCCCCCAACTCCCTGTCCCTCGCCCTCTCCCACCCACTCTCTCTTCTGCCCTCTCCCTCTCCCATCCTCTCTCTCTTCCTCCCTCTAGCACTTCTACCCACTTTATTATCTCTCCCTCTTTCTTCTCTCTCCCCTTCCTTTCTTTCTTCCTCCCTTTCTCTCTCACACTGAATCTCTTTTCCCTTCTATCCCTCTTTCACCCCTCACTTTCAATCTCCCTTTTGTCACTTTATCGTTAACTTTTCTTCTCTCTCTCTCCCACTATTGTACACTCTCATTTGTCACTATCTTCACTCATTTCTCTAACACTCCCATCAATCTCACACTCCCATCAATCTTCTTGCCTCTATCTCTCTTACCCTTTCTTGCTCTCGCTCACTTCATCTTCTCTCATCTATATGTCTCTCTCCTCTTCTCTCTCAACATCTCTTAGCCTCACCATTTCTCTGTTTCTCTCTTTTCTTATGTTCTCTCTCTCTCCTTCCCTCAATCATGCCTTTCAGCTCTCCTTCTATCTTGTCCTCTTTAACTCTCCTTCTCTATCTCGCACTCTCTCTCCCCCTCTCTCTCATCACCTCTCTCTCTCTCTTTATATATTCTCTCATTTAATGCATCCTTTCCCTCACTCTAATTTTTGTTGTCCCTCTTTTTAACACACACACTCTCTCTTTTATTCCCTCTATCTGATTCTATCTATGGCCCGCCTTCTCTCTCTCTCTCCCTCTTTTTGTATCTCTCCTCTTGACTTTCTCCACCTTATCCCCTAATATCTCTATCCTCCCTCCTTCTTTCTTGCTTGCTCTGTCTCACCCTTGCTCTCTCGCACTTTCTTTTGCTCGCACACACAGTCTCAATCTCCCCTCTTCCCTCTCGCCCTCACTTACTCTTCATTTCTATCTCTCCCTCACTCTCTCGTGCCCTCCTTATAATATCACTCTTATTCTCACGCACACTCCCTCTTCTTACTCTCTAAATCTCCTCACCTTCTCTCTTTTGATCTCTCTTTCTCTCACTCTCTCTCATTCTTCCTTCCACCTTTCCTTTTTCTTTCAACCTCTTTGCAATCTTTCTTTATTTCTCTCTCTCTTTTCTCTCTCTCACACATTCTTTATCTATCTCACCCTCCCTCTCTATTCTCTCACTTTCTCTCTCATCCCTCCCTCTCTCTCCTCAATTTCCTTCTCCCTCTTCACCCTTGGTCGCTCTCTCCCTATCACTCTCATTCACTCTCCGACACTTCTCTATCTCACTTTTCTCTAGCTCTTTTACTTTCTTTCTCTATATCCTTAATCGGTTCACCATCTTCTCTTCATTTTATATTTTGTCCTCCCTCCTTCTCTCATCTCTCTCTCTTCCTTCCTTTCTCTTTTTCTCTCGCCCTTCTCTTGCTTACTCTTCTCTCACCTTTTTATGCTTACACACTCTCTTCGTCTCTCTTCTTTGCTCCTTCTTTTCCTCTCTCAAAAACTCTCACTCACTTGCTCAATCTTTCACTCCCACTCTGCATAATCCCTTCTCCCTCTCAATTTTGCACTCTCCGCCTCTCCCCCATCCTTTCTTTTCCTTATTTATATCTCTCTCCCTCTTTCTCGCCCTCCCTCTCCTCTCTCTTAGTCTCATTCCTGTCCTTTTCCTCTCTTTCTTTCCCTTGCTCTTCTTCTCTCACTCTCCCTCCTCTGCCTTTCTCTTTCTATCTTTTTATGTTTCTCTTCCCTCTGTCTCCTTCACTCCCTCCTTATTTGTCTCACTCTTGCTCCTCTCTCTCTCTCTCATCTACATCTAGCTAACTTTTTCTCTTTATCCCTCCCACTTTAACTCCACTCTTTCTCAATTTATCTCTCAATCTCTCTCACTCTATTACTCCACAATTCTTTATATCTCTCTGTCTCCCTGTCTTTCTCTCTCCTCCCTCTACCTCTCACTCCCTCCCTCTCTCTCTCCCCCTCTCTCGCTCCCTCTATCTCTCTCCATTCTTTTCTCCAGCTTTCTTATTCTCTCTATCTCTTTCTATATATCTCTCATGCTCTCTCCCTCTCTTATCTATCTCATTCTAATTCTTCCTCTCTTTATCTTTCTCCCTCTATATAGCTCTATTATTCTCCCTCTCACTTTACCACTCCCTCTCTATCTATCTTGCTCTCTTAC
>NW_018222491.1:32049-32267 GCF_001263595.1 Phalaenopsis equestris
TATCTTATTCTCTCGAAAGAGTAAGAGAAAAATAGAGAGAGTAAGGGAAGAGAGAAGAGAGAGAGGAAAGAAGAGAGGAAGGTGAGAGAGGGAATAAAGTAGGGATGGAGGGTGTGAAAGTATAAGAGCTATATTGAGAGGGAGAGAGAGTAAGACAGAAAAGGGAGTGAGGGATGTAAAGAGAAAAAGAGTGTGAGATAAGAGAGTATGAGAGAAGA
>NW_018222492.1:0-778 GCF_001263595.1 Phalaenopsis equestris
GCTAAGAATAAAGTTCACAATGTTAACATACCACGGAATATGCCACTCATTAATAGTGAATAAATTTCATCTGGAAAAAAGTTCATTAATTTTTTTTTTCAAAATAGAGTAGTTTTTCTAAATCAAGCCTGGATAAATGATTAGCAATTTGATTTTCAGTCCCCTTTCGATCTACTATTTCAAAATAAAATTCTTGCAAAAGAAAAATCCATCTTATAAGTCTAGGTTTAGCATCTTTTTTTTCCATCAAGTACTTAATAGCAGAATGATATGTATGCACTACACAATGAGTTCCAATTAAATATGATCTAAATTTATCAAAATCATATACTATTGCTAATAACTCTTTTTCAGTTGTTGTATAATTGATTTGAGTTTCATTAAGAGTTTTACTAGCAAAATAAATAACATTGAAAATTTTATCATTTCTTTGTCCTAAAACAGTTCCAAAACAACTCCTATAACATAATCACTAGCATCACACATCAATTCAAAAGGTTTTCCCCAATTTGGTGAAACTATAATTGGTACGGTGATTAATTTTTCTTTTAATAAATTAAAAGCTTTTAGGCATTCTTCGTCAAAATTAAAAATTGCATCTTTCTACAGTAAATGGCATAAAGGCTTAGCAATCTTTAAAAAGTCTTTAATATATCACCTGTAGAATCCAACATGTCATAAAAAACTCCTAATTTCCCTTACATTTGTTAGATAAGATAAATTAGGGATCACTTAAATTTTACCAGGAACTACTTCCATACCATTTTCTGATATTTGA
>NW_018222493.1:0-410 GCF_001263595.1 Phalaenopsis equestris
CAAAAGTACAACTTCAACTAAATTAAGACATCTCTTTGGGATGATCGGGAATCCCTCGGAGGAGAAAACCTACGGTTGCTAACAAGGCTTCCCACGGTGTAAATAAAATTATGGAACTCATTAAGTTGGGTTTAGTAAGTTCATTTGGACTAAATGAATCCAATAGAAAATAGTGGTGTCGGAATAAGGGAACCGTAGGATCCTAATTGGTGTCTCTCTAATCAACTTTAATATGGCCTCACCTTATCTTTAGGCTTTTGTACAGCCCTGCTATACAATATAAGCCCTAACTCGTCTTAGAATTCCGAGGTTGTCGTCCGTCACGACCTAAATCCTCATATCTTCCAGGTTGTTTGTGTGATTATTTCACACGAATGTAAGCCCTAACTAATAAAATTGGCAATATGAAA
>NW_018222493.1:449-1698 GCF_001263595.1 Phalaenopsis equestris
TTGGGAAGTCACTGAGGTTCGCCTCTGGATCCCTGACATCCCCTAGTTCTTCCTCCTTTGGATTCTACAACAAAATGTTCCAAATTTGAACCAATCCCCTTTTACACCTCTACTTCTGTTCTCATTGAAGAGTCCAAGCCTTTGAAATTCCTTGAAGATAATATTTCTTGATTTTTATCGAGAGTCTTCTTAAATGACTTTGATCATTTAAAATGTAATTAACTATAGGGGTTTGCTCTTATAGAAAGCATGTCCGAACCTAGCATAATATAAAATCTATTTCATCATTTATATTAAATAGGGGAACTTGTCGGCAAATACAAAATTTTTGCAGACCCAATGAACGTCGTACTTTCCTTAGTTTGTTTTTTTGAGCCTCATCCTTAAGTCTTGTGTTTATCCTTTGGGATAGATATAGGATTTGAGGTACAATGCTCTTTCATTTTAAACTATAAAAAATATGGGGTCAGTTTGATTTCATACTTCAACGTCCTTCCAAAGCGGGCGATCAACTCCCCACAACCCCCCAAAATAGTGCTGACAGCTTCTGGCGACTCCTCTTGGGACAAGATTTTCTCTCCATACAAATTAGGAAATATTATCTCCACACATCAGTAATGTGTCCATGCCCCTTTTGGACCAAATTACCCCTCTTCGTTGACATACTTTACACATTTCTGTCTTGGGTAGGTATGGTCAACTCCTTGGACTTCAGGACTAGCTGTTCAACCATCTTTGCACAGAGGGGTTCAGAAGGCCATTAAGGACTCTTTAAATTTTCATGTGGGGTAGGACGGGGTCGGATCCCCAATAGGTATGTCGGTGGACTAATTTCACCTGGGCATTATTTGCCACTAATTGGATCCCGCACTAGGTCCTAAAATTTTTCACATCTCCCTTCCAAATTTGATTTAGTATTCCGCAAATTGGTATTCTGCAAATTGAACTAAATCATGTTGTGTTGCACACACTTTGAAAATTTTCTTATATTAATTAAATTTTACACCTTTTTAAATAAAGATGTTAAAAATACCCATAAATTAAGACCCGCCCGGTCTACAGATCAACCTCTATTTTCAGTGCTTGCACTAAAAATTACAAGGTTTTTGGCCATATAGCTAACCCTAAAACTTTCTGTTTAAAGCCCACTGCAATGGCCTACCCAACTCTGACCTTTTCCTGCAACCTGTCAACAAGTCGCAGTGCCCGTAACATCGCTCCAACCATCAAGTTCGGAGCTGGATTTGAA
>NW_018222494.1:0-228 GCF_001263595.1 Phalaenopsis equestris
AGGAGAGAAAAAGGAGATATACCTAGAACTAAAGTGACATAGTAGAGAAAGGTGAGAGAAAGGTGAGCGGAAGGGAGATAGAGGGGTTGAGGGCAAGCGAGTGAGAGAGCGGGAGGGAGGGAGAAAGACAGTTGTGAAAAGAGAAAGAAAGTTAGAGAGAGTGAGAGGGAGAGAGTGTAGGAGAAGGAGAGAGGGATAAAGGGAGATAAAGTGAGGGAGAGGAGAGAG
>NW_018222494.1:651-3266 GCF_001263595.1 Phalaenopsis equestris
TGTTTGGGACAGCTACAGCTTATTGAATAATCTGTTGATAAGCTGATTAAAAATAACCTGCTGATAAGATGGGAGTGGTGGCTATTGCAAATTTCTATTTTTTTGGAAAATCCAGATCGTTGTTGAAAGCTGCCACCGCACCGAGATAGGTGTGGTGTGAAAACAATGTTTTCAGCGTATTGAAAATGCATAAGCTGCCAAAACTAGTTTACCCAAACAGGCCAGCTGTGTTTTCAAAACGCTAACGCACCAAATAGGATGCCCCAAATGGACCCTTACTCTCCCTCTCATTCTCATGCTCTATATCCCTCACACCCTCTGGTTTTATCTCTCAATCAGTCTCTCCCGCTTTTCCTTCCTCACTCTTACTGAAGATATATGATAATAAGAGAGAAAGCAATAGGGGAGAGAGGGAGAATGAAAGAGGGAGGTAGAGAGTGTTATAGGGAGATAAAGAGAGAGAGAGAGAGAGAGAGAGAGAGAGAGAGAAGGATGGAGATTAATAAAGAGAGAGAAAATGATCGAGAGTAGAAGAGAGAGCATGAGAAGAAAGAGAAGAGACACGCCCTGTGAGAAAAAGAGAGATATATAGATGAGAGAGTGAGAGAGAGAGAAAGGGAGTGAGAGCAAGAAGCAGTAAGAGAGAATGAGATTGAAGAAAGAGCAACATAAATAAGAGAAGGTTGAGTGATGAAAGAGAGAGTGTAGAAAAAAGTATTTTGAGAGATAAAGTGGGAAAGGAAAGAGAGAGAGAGAGAGAATGAGGGGATAACGTGGGATAAAAGGATAGAAAGTGAGGGAGAGAGAAAAGAGAGGGATAGAGAAAGAGAGGAAGAGAGGAAGCTAGGGAGGGAGAGATGAAGAGAGAGAGAAAGAGAGAGAAAATGGAGTAGGAGAGGTAGGGTGAGGATGAATGAGTGGGTGGAATCATAGGGATAAGGAGGGGTAGATAGAGAGAGAATTATAGTGAGTAAGAGAGAGGGTAAGAGAGTGGGAGGCAGAGTGAGAGACAGGACAAAGTGAGACGACCGGGAGGTATTGAGAGAGGGGGAATAGACATAGAGAAAGTAGAGAGAGAAGATTGAGAGGGAGGCAAGGGGAGAATGAGAGACATTGTGAGAAAGAGGGAGGGAGGAGAGAGATTGGGAAGAAGGGGAAAAGTATGAGAGAGAGAGAGAGAATGAGAAAGAGTAGGAGAGGGATAGAGAAACATAAAGACAGCGAGCCAGATGGAGGAGGGAGAGAAATAAGGAAGCAGGAGAATAGATTGAGAAACCTAGAGTGAGAATGAAATAGAAAAAGATGAAGGGAGAGAGGTATAAAGTAAAAGGAAGAGAGTGATAGAGAGAGGGAGAGGCAAACTGAGTGAGAGAGAGAAGTGAGAGCATAAGACAAAGAGGGGAGAAGAGTGAGAAAAGAGGGAGTAAGAGACAGTGATAAAGAATTGAGATAGAGAGAAAAAGAAAAGTGAGGGTGGTGGAGAAAATATGTAGAAAAGGAAAGAGCTAGAAATGAAGAGAGAGAGAGAGAGAAAAAAGAGCAGATAGAGAGTATGAGAGAGAGGAGGCATAAGAGGGGGAGAGAACTGAAGAGAGATAAAAAGAAGAGAGAGAGCAAGTGGGGGAGCAAGAGAGAGTAAGGCATGGGAGAGATAGGGTGGGAGATAGTGGGAGAGGGATGAGAGATAAAGAGAAAGCGAGAAGAGAGAGAATGAGAGAATAGTAAAAAAGGGGAAAGGCATGGAAGAGAGAGGGACGGTGAGTGGGATAAAGAGAGTGAGAAAGATAAAGTGAGTGAGTGAGAGTGAAAGTCAGAGAAACGTAAGGAGGGTGGGAGGGTAAGTGAGTGAGCGAGAGAGATAAGGAGAGCAAGATAGAGTAAGAAGAGAGTGAGTTAAAGAAGCAAGAGATCAAAAGAGAGAAAAGAGATAGAGAAGGGAAAGCGATAGAGATGGCAAGAGAGCAAGGAGATAGAGTAGGGAAGAGAGAGCAAACAAGAAAAAAAATAACAAGAAAGGGAATATAGAAAAGAGAGTAAGAGAGGGGGAGTGAGAGGGGAGAGAGAGGGAGGGAGTGAGAGGGTGAGAAAAGAGAGAGAGAGAGAGAGCAAACAAGGGAGCATGAGAGATAAGAAAGAAATGAAAGAGAGGGAACGAGAGAGTGGAAGAGAGATAATGAAATTAATATAGAGAAAGGGAAGAGTGTAAAGAGAGAGAGTGAGGTAAAATTATGGAGTGGGAGAGAGAGAGAGCGATAGAAAGTGTAAGAGAGAGCATGTGGGGGAGAGAAAGAGATTTATAGAGAAAGCATGGCACAGATAAAACTAGAGAGATTTAGAGAGTAAAGGAGAGAAGATATATATAATAAGAGAAAAAGAAAGGGAGGGTTAGTGGGTGAAAGAGAGAGAGAGGTTGAGAGAATTGATAAAGTGAGAGGGAGGAAGGGAGGGAGAACAAGATAGTGGGATAGAGAGTGATTGGAGAGAAGATACAGAGAGAGGAGAGAGTAGAGAGAGGGATAGTGATGGAGGGAGGAAGGTATAGTTTAGAGAGAGAGAGAGCAGAGATATAAGAGTGAGATAAAGGGATAGGGAGAATAAGTGGTGGCGGGGAGGGA
>NW_018222494.1:4346-5043 GCF_001263595.1 Phalaenopsis equestris
GAGAGAGATGATGAGAGAGCAAGGAGATAGAGAAGGAAGAGAGAGCAAGGAAGTGTGAGAAGGATAACAAGAAAGAGAGGAGAAAAAAAAAGAGTATGAGAGAGGGGGAGAGAGGAGAAAGAGAGTGGGAGAGAAAGCAAGAGAGAGGGAGTCAGAGAACGATAGAAAAAGAGAGCGGGATGAGAGAGTGAAGAATGAAGAGTGACAAAATAGAAAGAGATAGAGAAAGCAAAAAGATAAGAAAGAGATACATCCTACACTCTCACTCTTCTCCCTCCCTCCGATATTTCTAGCAATTCTCATTCTACATCTATTACACGCTCGACCTCCTATGCTCACTGGCCCGCTCGCTCGCTCTTTATTGTTTCTCTCTTATGATCTTGCTATCCTTTTTTCCTTCTATTATTTATCTTTTTCCCTTTCTCTCCCACCCTCCCTCTTGGTTTCTCTCTGCCTCCCTCTCTCTTCTCATATATATCTTAATTTCTATATCTCCCTCTCTCCCTCCCTCCTTTCATTAAGGCTCTCGATCTCTCCCCTCCCAATATCTCTCCATTCCTATTTTGATTCTCTCTCTCTCTCTCCCTTTATCATTGCACTTCGTCGTTTTCTCTCTCATTCTCTCTTGCTCTGTCACTCTTGCTTCCCACAGTATCTCTTACTCCCTTTTTTTGTCTTTCACTCTCACTTACTCTTC
>NW_018222494.1:5752-8144 GCF_001263595.1 Phalaenopsis equestris
TAACTCTCTCTCTTTCTCTCTTTTTTCTTTCTCTATCTTGCTTTATTTCCATCTTTCTTTCTCCTTCACTTGTCTATCTCTCTTTCTCTAACTCTATTGCTTGCTCTCTCTCACTTACTCTCCCTCAATTGCTCTTGCTCTCTCTCATCTCTCCCATACCCTTCTCTTGCAAACCTTACCTATCTCTCTCCCTTTCTATCTCTTTCTCTCTCTGTCTTGCCTCAATATTTTCCTCTCTTCCACTCCCACTCTCTCTACCTCTCTCCATCCCTCTCTTTATCTATCTCTCTCTTTCTCTCACACTCCCTCCCTCCCTCCCTCCCTAACTCACTTTCTCCCTCACTCGCTTTCATTCTGTCTTACCATACCTCTACTTTTTCTTTCAACATAGTTATCATATTCTCTCTATCCCTTTCTCTTTTCCCATCTCTATCATACCTCTGTACATATATCTCTCGTTTTTTCCCTCACTCTATCTCTCCCCCACTCTTTACCTCTCTCATGTCTTTCTCCATATCTCAACCTTCCTATCTTAGTCTCTCTCACTTGTTTGTTCATTCTGTCTCTCTCACATTCTCCCTCGTTCATTCTCTTGCTCTCTCTCTTACTTCTCTCTTTATTAGTCATCTCCCTCTAACTCTTAAACTCTTCACTCTCTGTCCTTCCCTCCCATAATCCCACTCTCTCAATCTCACTCTCCCTCCCACCTTCATTTCCTTTATCTTTTTATCTCACTCTCCCTCCCTCCCTCTCTTTTTACCTCTCTCTTGCAGTACCCCTCTCTTATCACCTCTCTCACTCTATCTTCTTTCTCTCTCTCTGTCACTCACTATTTCTCTCTCCCTATCTATCTCTTTCTTGTCCTCTCTCCCACTCTATCTACCTTCTCCAATACATTTTCTCTTATCTTTGTCTCTCTACTTCTTATCTTCTCCCTCAATTTTTCTCTGTTTTCTAACTCTCTCTCCCCTTCTCTCCCTCTCTTTCTCTTTTCCTCTCGCTTTCCCTCCATCTATCTCTCTCTCAGTCTTCCTCTATCTCTCTCTCTTTCTCTCGTCTCTCCATCTTCTCTACCCTAATCCCTCCCTTACTCCCACACTCTCTCTGTATCACTCTCCCTCCATCTTTCACATCCTTTATCTCATTATCTCACTCTCCTTCCCTCCCTCTCTTTTTAAAACTCTCTTTCTCTATCTCTCTCATTCTCTATAACTCTCCCACTCTGTCACTCACATATTCTCTCTCGCTCTCCATATTCTCTCTTTTAAGCCCTCTCACCCACTCTCTGTTTCTTTCTCTATCTCTCCCTCATTCCAACCGTCAAACACTCCTTCCCTACTTCCCTTTTTCCCCCCACTCTATCCCTTTCTTCTCTCTATTTCCCTCTCCCTCCCTTCTCAACTTTCCCTATGATCTCTCGTACATTTTCTCTCTCTTTTCTTCTCAACCTCTTTCATTCTTTCTCTCTTTTTAAACTCTCTCTATCTCTTTCTCTTCTTTTTCATTCTCTTTCTCGCTCTATTTCAATATTTCTTTCTCCTTCTCTTGTCTCTCTATCCCTCTTTCTCTAATTCCATTGTTGGCTCTCTCTTACTTGCTCTCCCGGGGTTGCTCTTGCTCTCTCATCTCTCCCACGACCCTCTCTTACAATCTTTATCTATCCCTCTCTTATCTTCTCTCTCACTCTATCTTCTTTCCCTCAAACTTTCTATTACCCTCTCACTCTTTGTTACTCGCTTTTTCTCTCTCTCCATGTCTCTCTCATTCTTGCCCTCTCTCCCATACTTTGTCTCTTTCTCAATCTCTACCTCCTTACAACCCTCAAGCACTCCCTCCCTACTTCACTTTTTTTCTACCTCTCTATCTCCTTTCCTCTCTCTCCCTCTCTCTTTATTTCCTTCTCCCTTCCTTCTCTACTCTCTACCATCACTCATACATTTTTGCTTATCTTTCTCTCTACCCCTCATACATTTATCTCTCTACCCCTCATATGTCTTCTTTAACTCTTTCTCGCTTTCTCTCTCTTTTCTTTCCCTTTCTCTTTCTATTTTCATCTTTCTTCTATCTCTTCCTCTATCACTTTCTCTCACACGTGTCTCTATCTTTTCGTAGCTCCCTCTCCCACTTTATTTCTCCCTCACTCGCTCTTGCTCAGTCTCTCTCTCCCATCACTCTCTTTCTCCCTCACTCACCCTTATTTCTTCCTCTCCGTACTTATCATAATCTCTCTCTATCCCTCACTCCTCCATCTCTCCCCCACCACTCGATATATCACTCTCCCTTTTCTCCCTCTCCTAATCTCTCTCTTTCTCTTTTCCTCTTACATTCTCTCTCTCATCTCTCCATCTCTCCACCTCCCTCTCTTTGTCTCTTTCACTAGCTTGCTCACTCT
>NW_018222494.1:8980-11594 GCF_001263595.1 Phalaenopsis equestris
GGAGAGAGAGAAAAGAGAGAGGGGGGGGGAGGGAGGGAGAGAGAGACTGTGATGAAGATAGTGCGAGAGGGATAGAAGAGGGAAGGTTATAGAGAGAGAATGAGAGAGATGGGAGAGAGTGTGAGAGTGGAAGAGAGGAAGATGAGAGAAGAGAGAGAATATGGGAGGAAGAAAGGGAGGGAGAAAAGATGGAGAAATAGAGTGAAGGAGAGTGGAGGAGGGGGTTGAGAGGACCTTCCTGCTGCTTTTTGTTTAGCTCTAATGAGGAAACTATTGATCACCAGTTCTTCATATGATCTTTTTTTCAACAAGTGTGGACAAATGTGATGAACCATCTCTCTATTACCACACTCAGCCACACCTACTAGAATTTCCTAGTTAGTTGAACTGATTGGCAAGCTGGTTGATCTCCCTCATTTCCTAGTCTTGTTGCTTGGTTTGTTGGTATGGCTAGGAATCAATCCAAATTTGAAGATAGAGTTCAATCAACAAAAAGAGTCACTACCCACTGCATGACTATCATTCTAAAGCTTATAAACTTGAGGAAATTTCCCAACTATTCCTATTAACTCTCTCGTTTATCTCATGATTTCTTACCCATTCTTACAATCACTCCCTCTCTCTTCTCTCTCTCCCTTCCTCTCATGATTTCTCTATTCTCATTCTTCTTTTTGTTTGTCTCTCACTTCTCTATGCCTTCTCTCTCTTTACTTGCTCTCTGTTCTCTCTCTAACCTTTGCTATCTCTCTCTCTCTTTGTTTAACTAAATCTGTCTTAATTTCTCACTCTCTCTTTCTTACTCACCTTTTCTCCCTCCCTCACTCTATCTCTCGATCCCTACCTCCCTCTCTCCCTCCCTTCATCTCCTTCATCTCTTTCATCTCTCTTCCCTCTCCCTCTCATTGCCTTTCACTCATTTATATTTTCCATTATTTTTTCACTCCCTCCCTCCTTCCTTTTATCTTGCATAACCTCTTCACTCTCTTGTCTTCCTTCCTTCGATTCTCTCTTTTCTTTCATCTCTCTTCTCCTCTCTTGTATCTCTAACTCTCTCCCTCTCACTCTTCTCTCGTCCCTCACTCACTTCTCTCTTTATCTCCAATCTTGGCCCCTCTCATTAAGTCTTTCTTATTTTATCCCCTCTCTTTGATGTATCCCTTCTTTCTCTTCTTGCTTTATCTTCTCATTATTCTCCCACTCTTTGTATCTTCAATCTTTCTATCTCTCTCCTTCTCTCTCACCCTCTCTCCATCCTTGAGCACTCTCTCATGTCCCTTCTCTTGTTTCTAGCTCTCCCCCTTTCTGACTCACTTTACTCTCTCTATATCCCATGCTCTCTCACTCACTTGATCTCTCTTCCTTCTATATCCTTTCTCTTTAACATATGTTATATCTCTTTTATCTTTCTTTTGTTTATGTCCCTTTCTTTTCTTCCCTCTTCTGCTCTCCCTCTATCTCCCTCTCTTCCCTCCTTCCCACCATACCTCCCTCCCTGCCTTTAACTCTCTTGCTCCTTACTCTCTCTCTCCCCACTATTTCAATCTCTCTCTCTAGCATGCTCTTCATCTCTACCTCATTCTCTATTATCTATCTCTCTCTCTTCTCTTACTCTCTTATGCTTCTTCTCTATTTGTGTCCCACCCTCCCTTATTCTTCATCTCCTCTCTCTTTCTCTTGCTCTACTACCATCTCTCTCCTTCATTCTCCCTCTCTCTCTATCTCTTTCCATCCTTTTGCTTTCACTCTCTCTCATTCTCTCCCTATGCTTCTTATTTTCTCACTTCCCTCTATTACACTCTCTCACACCTATCTCTCTTCCCTCTCTCTTAATATTGTTTCCATCATTTTCGCTCTCTCTCTCTTGCTATCCTCCCTCTCTCTCCCTATCTCTCTCTTACTCTCTTATATATCTATTCCCTTTCTTGCCCACTATTTCTTTCACAATCAATCTTCCCATCTCTATTGCTTTGCTCACTCACTCTCTCTTTCTTTATCTTTCTCCCTGTCATGTACACTTATGCAATCTCTCTTTCTGCTCTCCCCAGCTCTATGTCACTCTCCCTCCACCTCTCTCTTACTCTTTCTTCTCTCTTCCTAGTTCTCTCCCTTTCCAACCTTCCCTCCCTCATGGTCTCTCTATTATTTTATATCTTTCTTTCTATTCCTTTGCTCACCGATTCACTCCCTTTCGTTTCTCTCTCTCTTCTTTCTCTCTTTCTTTCACTATCTCTCCCACTCGTGTCCCCTTACTCACTCTTCTCCCACTTCTCTTTATCCTACTCCGTGTTTTGTCCCTCTCTCCTCACTCATCTCTTACACTCTCTTTTATCTCAATCTATCTTATCAAGTCTAGCTCTCAATCCCTTTCTCTGTCTCTGTCTCTCACCCTCTCTCTTGCTCTTACGCTTTATTTCTCCTCTCTCTCCCCTCTCCCTCCGACTATCCCTTTTTCACCCTCTCTCACTCTCTCTTCCTCACTTTCTTGCTCTCTCTAGCTCTATATCTTTCTCTTTTCCCTTCATATCTCTCTATTTATTTGACAATCTAGTGATATCTCTTTTTTTCTTTACTCTCTTTCTTCTCTCGCTCCTTCCTCTTTCTCCCTCTCTCTTAC
>NW_018222494.1:11618-12638 GCF_001263595.1 Phalaenopsis equestris
GATCTCACACTCCCTCTCCATCCCTTCAAGGTATGTGACTATTTTCACAGGTGATTAGTGAATATGACCAGAGAGGCAATGGTGATGGCTCGGGACAACATTGAAGGTACTCTTTAAATGATCAATGAGAAGTCCAAATCCATTAATGTAGATAGAATAAAGAGTGATGCAGATCTTTAACATCGTAGACTTGATCTTATTAGCAAAAAATGTATGAAGTCGTTACTTTCTAAAAACTAGCATCATGATTTAAAGATTTTATATACGGAAAAGAAAACTTGTTTCTCTCCGTTCTCTCTCTCCCTTTATTTCTCTAACTTCTTACTCTTACTCACGTTATTTCTCCCCTCTTTTTAACTCTATTGTGCTCCTCTCTCACTTTAACTTTCAGCCTCTTTTCTCTAGCTCTCACTATTTCTATCAATCTCTTACTCTCACTCTTCTATTTCTCTCTCTTATTTTTTCTCCCTCTTACCCTCCCTCCCTCAATCTCTATCACTCTATGTACCTTCTCTCTTTTACTCCACCTAACTTTATCTCTTCTGAATTCTCCATCATTTGCCCTCTCTCTCTCTCCCACTATCACCACTCCTCTCTTGCACCCCATCGTTTGCAAACACACACTCTCTCTCCCACTATCACCACCCCTCTCTCGCACTCTCTACCTTCCTCTCTCTCTCTTTTCTGCCACTCTTTCTCCCTCAGGCACACACACTCCCTCTCCCCCCCTCTTTATCTCTCTCTCTCCCTCTCTCTCTCACACACACTCTCTCCCTCCCTCAATCTCTCTTGCACACTCTCCCTCTCTCCAACTCTCTCTCTCCCTCTTTGACGCACCTCTCTTTTCTCTCCCTCCATACTTATCTTATTCTCTCTATCCCTCAATATCTTCTCATCTCTCTTCTCCCTTTTTCTCCCCTCACTCTCCTCTCTCTCCCGTCTCCTTCTTTTGTCCCTCTCTCCTCACTCAGCTCTGTCTCTCTCACTCCCTTGAGCACTATATCCCGAACTCCCTCTCTT
>NW_018222495.1:0-8257 GCF_001263595.1 Phalaenopsis equestris
ATATTTTAATATAAATAATAAAATTTAAATCTCGCTCTGCTCTTAATATCGTATGGCTGTGTGACCAGGGCTGTTAAAATGGGTAAGAGAATAAAAGAAAAATTCACAAATAATACTAATTCTCTAAGAATAGATTCAATATTCTTTTCTATAGAAATGACTCTTCTATTTGTAAGTCATAGGAAGGACCCAATAAATTACATGATTATCCCTCATTTAAGCTATGTTTGGGGCAGCAGTGTGGCAGCGGTGCGACACCGCATTGTTGTTTTGGCTGTTTGGGAAAACAGTGTTTTGGCAGCTTTTTCAAAAAATTGTCGCTGAAATCAGCGTTTTCCCACTGCCCCTGACTAGGTGCGGTGGGAGCTTTCAAGCTACGGTCTGATTTTTTCAGAAAAAAAAAAAACATTGTGATAGCCACCACAATTTTTGTGCAATATCAGATTATTCTTCAGCAGCTTCACAGTAGCTTCTTAATAACCTGCAGCTGCCCCAAACAAAGCCTCAAATAGAACGTTAAAATTATTTATGAGTCATTACTTCTTTTTACCTATTTGCAACTGAATTAAACATATTTTGGCCTTGCAACAGCAGCTAGCGTCATTCCATATATGTAATTGCGCTAGGCACTATTTTGTATTTGTAACTGCTTGACTTGGTCATGCGGTATTCGTTCAGTCGGCCAAAAAGTCATTCAACCCACTGAACTATCTTCGATTGCCTTTTTTTTAAGCGATCTATTGTGAAGACTCATTGTCTTCTGGAAAAATTATTCCATCACGCAGATGACACATTACCATAATCTGACGGACAACCTACCTTTGGTCAATGAATCTATTTGAGAAGAGTCTTTATTAGGCGACAGTTGATTATGTGAATGCCCTTGTGCCGATTATGTTGTTATTGGTATAGGTGCGTGGTGCTCCTTAGTTCGGTCGACCCAAAATTCGGCCAACTAGAATGATACTAGTTTGCTTGGTCTTTTCCTGCTCTCTTTATGCGATTCGTTGGCTCTCCTCGAGATTTGTGCTACCACCTTTCAAATATACAGACTCATCAAGCAAACGAGCTGAACACGAACAATTTTTTGTGCTCGATATATAACTGAGTCGAGCACGAACAGTGATATTTTTTAACGAGCCGAACACGAGCTAAGCCTGGACTCACTCAAGCTCGACTCATTTACGCTCCCAGGGATATTTACATAAATATCACCCTATTTCAATTTATTTACATATCTAATATCTAAACTTCAATTATTATATTTATGCCATACAACATATGCATGAAAATGCATGTTTCATTTCTTAAAAGTTAAAATAGTGATACTTTTTTATGTAATATAAAAGACTTAATAAGAATAAATGTAAATTTAAATGTTACATATGTAAATACATAAGACTTGAGTGGTATGTATACAAATGTCCCTATAAATTATTAATTGACCAAAAAGGCCTAGAAAATGTCTTAAATAGTAGCGTTTGGGATGGGTTTCAATCTCTACTTTTCCAAACGGCAGTGGAGAAGAGTTTTAGAGTTTTAAATATTTAAACCAAAATTTCTTTTAAGTTGATTTTAATTAATTTAATTTTAAATATTTTAAATTTTGATGCTGTTCAAACTTGCTTAATTAAATTTATTTTGAATGATTAGAAAAAAAGTTATACATGACACACATGAGAGAAATAATGACATAAAATTGTTGTAGCGGAATTATAATTGTATCATAGATAGGGCTGTCAAAACGGCTCGTTGTTCGCGAAATGCTCGTGTTCGGCTCGTTAAGAAGCTCGTGTTTGGCTCGTTAGGAAGCTCATGCTCGGCTCGTTTAGTAAGTTAACAAGCCGAACATGAACAACACGAACTAATATTTGTTCGTTCGTGTTCGGCTCATTTTGGCTCGAAATACTACTAATCAATTATATATTTATCTTTGATGATTCGTATTTTTAAAAAATTTAATTGTCTACAAGGCTACAAAGATTTATAATAAATTAAAAGTATTAATGAAGAAAATAGAATAAAAATTATTAAATTAGATTCAAATGATGTTTTAAATCTTGTGGCTACGTGATTAGGATTGTCAAAACGACTCTTTGTTCGTGAACGGCTCGTGTTCGGTTCGCTAAGCAAACGAGTCGAACACGAACACACTTTTTGAGCTCAAAACATAAACAAGCCGAAAACGAGCGCAGCCTGGGCTCGCTCGCGTTCAACTCATTTACAACCCTAATCATAGAGGTGAACGTCTGAGCGAATTTATCAAATTTCGAATATACATGATTGTCAAACAATTTTATATAATTTCATTGAAGATATATATTGACATATGTAATTTTTTCAAATTTGTTGCAATATCTCTAAAAATATTAATAAAAGTCATCGATAATAATGGTGTTGGTGATTTATTAATTTAGCTTTCAAAGAGTTTGAAATGATTGAAAATGAAGCAAAACAAATTTGAAAGGTCAAAAGCATATCTTGAACGGGGAATACTGAGTAAAATACTAGCATTTAACATTGGCGGTTGGAATATCAACTTTGGTTGTGTGGATTGAAAGAGAGTAGCTTTTTTTCCAATGCATTTGATCACTGGTTTCTTTTGATCTATTGGCTTATTTTTCTCATGCACTTGAAAGTTTGTACAATGCAACCAATTCATTGTCTTATTACATAAAAATATATATATATATAATTTTTCTTCCACTTAAAAGAAATTATGTGCACCAAATGCATGATATTTTTGAATATTGTCGACAAAGTGATCATGAAAATGATGACTTGGTTGCATTGTACATTCAAATTGACGAAATGTTAATGATGAGTGCGGGCAAAGGTAACACCTAAGAGTTGATTGTAAGAAAGTTATGTATATAGGATGATTATATCAATTTTGATGCAAATATTACTTTTGTTTATGAATTATTTTTTCTTTTATAATGCTAAGTATTTTTTTCATATTATGTTTTATTACCCAATTTTTAATTTTTATGCAATCATGTTAGTGACGACGTGATCATAGTTTTCATATGCAGAGAGTGGGATGAGAGACATATGTTTGGCATTTATGTTTGGTGGATGACTTGATCACCATCCATGAATATTAAAATCTTGTCTCTCTAGATAGAAGGAATGAGTCATATTTGTTATTCTATTTACTTAAGAATTATGTTAGAAAAATTATTTGTTGCAAGAGTGTATTAATAAATTGTCTGAACTAGGTGAGATAATTTATAAATAAGAGAACAACAACAATTTAATAAGTTTTTTTTTTTTTTGTTGAAGATATTAAGAAAATTCAATGGCCTGCCAAAAAGTTAATAATGGTACCTAGCAATTTTTATAAACAAGAACTGTAATGAATATATATGATGTTGAGGTTAGTAAAAAAATATTTGCTAATTCATGAAGGGGTTGTTTGGATTCATGTCTTTTGTAGGATGTATTAGAATTTTACTTTAAATTTTGTTAGATAATAAAAATAGATAAATTAAATCCTATAGTATTAAAACATATTCTTCCTATTCGTTTACCATAACCCTTGTTTCTACTAAATCCATGGATTTATTCAATTTAGTTTAAAGTTCAAAGCTTGAGCTTCCATCACAAACACTTTTCCATTACATGCTACTAGTCCCTTCAATCCTTCCCTGTATCAAGCTCCTACTATGAAATCCTCTTCTTCTGCCCACACACATCATTTAACCCTATAAATAGCTAATTTTTAATGAATCAGACTCATAAAAATTGAAACAACTTAGGTGATCAAAGTTAGTTTAAAATAGCTTACATTGTTACTGTTTACATGATTATATGGGAATTGAATGTTTACATGCACCTATGTTTTTTGTAAATTTAATACGAGTAGGCAAAATATCATTGTATAAGATTATTGTAATCTAAAATTTTCTATTCTATTCTCATGATCACTATCATTATTATATTAACAAATGCATCTTGAGCAATCTGTGCTTGATTTCAAATTTGAACAATAGCTTGTGTAGTTGATAAGATCTTCATAGTTGTGCTTTTTTTTGCATAATTAGAAATATTGCTTATATTTATCCTTACAATAAATGAAACTTAAAATTTTCATATTTTCAAGTTGCATTACTTACAAATTATGTGCTAAGATAGTTTAATGAAATTCTTATAACCATGCCTACCACTTAATCACTCTCTAGTTAGTCTTTGAAAACACTGTATGTCTATATACACCTAATGGGTTGTGTTCTTGTAAGCTTTTTGATATATTCTTTATAATTGAATTAGATTTTTTTGCTTTTAATTGTAAAATTTAATTTTTCTTTCTTAGTATGCTCACACACTCCAAGTATAGTGAAACACGGGCCACCCATGCAAGTGTTTGTGATGCATCATTAATATAAAAAATTTAGTTTTGTTTCTCGATCCCATAAGGAACGGGATGAATCTAAATTCACAAAAGTTTTAGCTTACTAATATCAATCCTAGTTTGAATATTGAAGTTCTCAAAGTTAAATAAGTTTCTATCTTTATTATTTTGAAAAGTGAGACTAACCTAGTAAGCAAGAACAATTTTTAAGAGATTCAAGATTTGAAAGTTTTATCCCTTGAATTGGTCTAGTGGTGAATAGAAATGGGGAATTTCTTAAAGCCCGGTGTTAGTAGGGAGAAAAATCTTTCTTAGCCTCTTCTGTTAGTTTAAGAAAGATTGGCTGTCATGGGTTTAGTTCGTTAAATCCTATGATTTGCCCGAGCAATACCATCTCCCTACTGATTGCATAAACTGAAAGGTAATATCTCTATTCTAGTGAGTTTATGTGTTTAAACCTTTTCATTCTATAAATTATTCTTTCAGATCTTAGAGTTCATGAATGATTTTAACTATTTACTTGTCAGGTTGAATGTAAGTTAAGTTTAAAGGTTAACATAACACCATTAAAAAAGTTCAAGTATAGATCATAGAAGAAGCATCAATTCTTTCCTAGCACTTTTCAAATTCAAGGAAAAAACAAAGGAAATTACTTGCTGCACATTATAAAACTCAACAAAACAAACTTTGATTCAAGTTCAAAAATCATACACCGAGTATTATACAGCAATCCAACTAAAAATTCAAACCGAACTTTAGTTATCTCCTTCCATATCAAAGCAGGAATACTGGAACAAAAACAAGCAATGTTTACACCCTTTGATCCTCTCAAATTTCTCATTTCTTTACATAAAAACTCTTTTCAAAGCCTCTATGGACTTTCTCTTTAATGCTCCACACTACAAAATGCAAGAAAAGTCCTCTTTCCTTTTTATCCAATCTTTTTATTCTTTTCTCAATGAAAAGCTGTGTCTGAACTTCAGAAAACTATCAAACCATGTCAATTAGTACCTAAGAACTTGTCTATGGGGCCTAGACACTGGTCACGGGCTTCTAGGTGCTGGAGTTGCAACGCCTACTTTCCATGATTTCAAGAATTTTTGGGCTCGCCTAGGCACTTCTATTAGGCACCTACTTTCAGCTTCCAAGTGCCTACTTTTTGCCTTTTCATAATGAATTTTTGGGCATTAAGCTCTTTTGGGTGCCTTAGCGCTGGCCTATTGTGCTTACTTACTCTATGCATTCTGACTTAAGAAATTTTTTGAATTTTCTTTAGCATTGATGTGTTGACCTCACTTTTGGTTGAGGTTTGGTTTCTTCTTTATAAGCCTAAGATCTAGCCATAGGATTTTACTGTTAATTATTCCTAGAGTACTAATGATGGTACCCTCACCAATAGAAATTCTAAACTCTTCTTTGCTCATCTTGAAGTTCCACATATTGGTTCTAACCTCTAGCACTTAGTAGGTGGGACCAATATGAGGGAGCTCAAAATGAGTCCCCATAGGACTGTTTGGCCTTAGGGTTATCTCTGGGTGGTGTGGTCTTGGTCAGTCCTGCACATACACTCTTGATCCTACGCTCACAACCTCAACCCTAACCCAAACATACTTAGCTTGATCGCCTACTCTATTGGAAACTCATGTGAATGGTCCCCTAAACCATTAGCCTTGGGCTAGGGTTTGACTAAGACCAGCACATGGAGGATCCATAATGGAAGTTCTCTTGATTAACATCCTCAATCATGCTTACTTACTCTACTCAAATAGGGTGACCTCATGATTAACATCCTCAATCAATCCCAAATTTACCAAATTCCAATTTTGACCCTCTTTGGCCCCAAACTTCACTAAATTACCAAATTGCCTAAATTACCAAATTGCCCCTAAAAATTGCCCCTAAACCCTAAATTTCCCAAAATACCCCAAAATTACCAAAATGCCCTTCATGCCTCAAAAATTTCAAAAATTCCCAAAAATCTCCAAAATCACTTCAAATGTTTCCAAAATTAATTTGAACCACTTCATTGAGCCCAATTTGACCTGATTGACGACCCATTTTGGCCAAAATCCCCAAATTGCCCTTAAAGGCCCAAATTACCCAATTCATCCCCAATTTCCACCAAATTGACTTTAATCTCACCCAATTTCAATTCCAAACTCAAATTCATCATCCACAATCCCAATTTCACCCAATTCCAATCCCAAACTTAAATTAATCATCCTCAATCCCAATTGAAACCAAATCCAAGCCAAATTAAACCCAACTTCAAGTCTAATTTTAATCTCAATCCAAAATCCCCAATTTAGCCATACCTCTAAATTCCCCAAATTGAACTCCATGATCAAATCAAATTCCCCAAATGTGGATTATAAACTCTTCATAATACTTCCTCAAATCAGTTTGAACAATCAGTTGACTCAAATTTGAACTCAAAGCTGACCCAAATCCAACTTAAGCCAAAATCCCCAATGTTGACCAAAAACCCAAATCCCACAAAATTGAACCTCTTAACTCTAAAATTTCCTCCCAATTGATATCCAAAATTCTTCATGACAATCTCTTACATAAAATTGAACCCTCAATTGAACCATATCCAATCCCTAGCCCAATCCAAACCCAAGTCTGACCCAAATGTCCAAAATTGATCATATAGCCAAATTTCACCAAATTGACCTTGAAAACCAATTCAAAATCACTCAATTCTTTTTCTAAACTTCTCATGAAAATTATTCAAGCCAATTTGATTAATAATTGAGCCAAATTCAAAGTCTATAAGAGCATCGCAACCAACATTTGGACTTTATAGACCAAGCTAGACCCACCTAGCCCACCCTAGATGATCCATGGACCAATGGTCCCTTGATTTAGGGGATCTCTTCCCATATTTTTTTTAAATGCAAGATATCTTTGCCATCATCCTTAACCATTCAGAGTTAATCATCATTAACCCTCTCCTGGCTCACCTTACTCTTCTAGCTACCAGCCCTGGCCTGGCCGGCCGGCCCAGTCACTGGAGAACACCAAAACCGAGAGCCACCTCACCTTAAATCAAAACCATTGCACCCATCCAAAGTGTTCAACTCCAATTGGACATTGGTTCCACTAAGCCCTCCACCTCATCAAGTCATTGCACCCACTGGCCAACCATGGTGGCCACCCAAGCTCTCATATTTTAACCCCACCTCCCATGGCCAAGTATAGATAAATCATCCAAAACCTATGGAAACTCTGCCAAATTGCTCCCAGAGACTCTCCCAACCTTGCTAAGCTCAACCCAGCCATTCTCCAGCCACCTCCACCACTGTTTGAGCTCAATTCTAAAGCTCAAAATCTGGCCAGGAATAGGAAATCTCACCACAGCCCACCAAACCTCAAATTAACCATTCCCTAAGCTTCACCAGAGTTAGAGGGAAAGTTTTCCATTAAAATCCCCATCTCCAGAGCTCTCCAACCTATCTCTAGACCAAGGCTGCACCACTTGTTGGAGGAGTTCTACACCTGACCTTTCACCAGAGAAAATCAACACTTCTAGGAGGTTCGTTGGACCCTACTAAAGCATCCACAAGCATCTGATTGAGGTCTACTCTCTCAGACTTGGTATAACACTCAAACCTTAATTTTTAGCTCTGTTTGGGCCTTTGTGAAGAAAAGTTTAACTTCATAAGCATGTAGCCATATAGATGTGTTTGTCTTAAGTAGATGAAGATGTAGGAACAAACCACACTTAATTTCGTTGAGTATCGAGTGAGATTGAAGCGTTTAAAGTTGAGCGGCTCTCAGGTTCTTACCATCGAGGACAATGAACGGATGTCGTCCGTTTTCGCGTGTATCGATCCAAGGACGGAGGGAGCGTCGGACGAGCGGATGGAACGATAACCGTGGGCCAAGTCAGCGTCGGGG
>NW_018222495.1:8313-11001 GCF_001263595.1 Phalaenopsis equestris
TCTGATTTTTAATTAATTAAATACTCTCTACAATGTTTTAATTTTAATTAAGCATATAATAATCATCATGTTTTGAAACTTTAGGGCTTTCTGTTTCATGACAGTGGAGATGTTTTTTGATTTTTCCAAAGTTAGAAAGTATCTCTACACATGTAACCCTAATTTCTAAATTTGGATGGTTATTTTGCTTAAAATAATTATATAAAATAAAATATACATAAAAAAATTATGGGACCTGTTTTGATAGGTTTCTTGTGGTCAGAGGACTTCAAGAATTAAGTTTTAATATTTATTTAAATTACTATAGTTAATAAACCAAAAAAATTCATAAAAATTAAAAATAAATTTAATATATTTAAAAAATTAGCAATATTCATTCCACACTGTAAAGAACACTTATTTTAATTCACTATAAAAATTTTAAATTTATTTGATTAAAATTTTACCACTAAAGTTGATTTTTCAAGTAAAATGACATTTTTAGCATTAAAATAATTTCAATAAATTAAATATAATTAGGAAAATTATGAAAAATGGTTTTTTGAGTTCCTTATGATCAAGGGCACTTAGAAAAAATAAAATTTATTTTTAAATAAATACTTTATTTTTAAGCCTATTTTTGAATTAAAAATAATTAAATAATTAAAAATTTCAAAAAATATAAAAAATGGTTTAAAATATTCCTAATTACTTCCTGATCATTTGGCACTCATTAGAATATTTTTCCTAATTTTATAAGTTAAATATAAATGTTTAAAGACTAAAAATGTATTTTTTCTAATTTTCCATTAAATAATTATAATAAATAAATTAAAAATCACAAAAATGAAAAGTTTCTTTCTATGAGTTCTCTGAACTTAGAGAGATTTAATAAAAATATAGAAAGTTAAAACATAATTTTTATTTGATTAAATCACTAATATCACTAAATAATTATAATTATTAATATATAATTTGAAAATTATAAAATTTTGTCCAAGTAGTCCTCTAACCTAGGTGAACCTCTAATAATTTTCCCATGAACAAAAAAAATTTTACTTTGATTAGTTAAATAAATTAATATTGAAAATCCTATTTTCTAAGTTCAAATAATTATTTAAATTAAATTAAATATTAAATAATCACATTTTTTCCTATGATATTTTAATTGACTCATGAGTGGGGTATTCTAAGAATTTCAAAGTCATTTGAATTATACTTGATAAGTTATGAAGTGGAGAGCTCCAAGGGCAAAATGGTAATTTTAGATTTTGGTACTTTAATTAAAATTTAGGATTAACTGAGGGAAAAATGGGTACTTTTGATCCTAATGAACTCTTTTGGATGTTTGAAACATAATTGGTTAAAAGGTAGAAACCAATTTGCCACCTTTTCAAGATAAGGGTAAAGTTGTAATTTAAAAAATTATCATGGTTTGGAAGTCAATTAAGATTATGTGATTCTAAAGTTATGGGCTTAAGTTAGGAAGATAATAATTCACTTGTTTTAAGCCTCTAATTGGTGATAATATAATCTTTTGACAAGAATATATTCAACTTAAATTAAATATTTTGATAATTGCAAAATTCACCCATGAAAAATGGTTAAGGGCTTGGTAGTGCTAGGCTTGATATTTGAACTTGTGTAATGAGGTTTAAAAAAGAAAGACATGATTAATTAACACCTTTAAATACTACAGGCCCAACCTTAGTGGAGGGTACAAAATTCTTAATGACTTAAACTTTCTTTAGCTGCATCCATTTACATAACTCTTAAATAAATTAACAACTGATTAATTGAGTATCCCATTCTTGGGATAATTAAGAATATCAAGTTCACTGAGCATAAGTTGTATTAATTCACTGAAACTAAATTTAAAACTTAGGATAATCAATTGAACAATATAATAGGTTCAAGTGAACTAGAAACATTTCAAAATGATTTAAAGGTTGTTAGGGATTGTTCCCCAAATACTAACCTTTTGGATATTTTGAAGGATAATTTAACTTATTATTCTTTGTTCCAGAAATCATCCATTAAAACCTTTAGGGACTCACCAAGTTATGACTTAGGGTTTGGTAGCTACACCTTCATCCACCCTTGCAATTTATTTAAATTCCCAGCAAAATTATATATACATGTTGTAAGTTCTAACATTTCAGCGGGAGTAGCGAGAAGATGACAGGTACGCTTTTACAGTTTTATTTAATTTCTTTCATTTACTATAGTTTACATTTGCTTTAAAACATTATACATGCTTGGTTGTGGATGTCACCCCACCTTCAAAAAAAAAAAAATTTTTTTTCTTTTAAAATCAATCACCTTTTTCAAAATTAAACAAAATTTTCAAAACAAACAAAAAATAATAATTCCATAACACGTCCTTTTGAATATACGAAAGTCCCTCATATGAGGTAACCCATAGTTGCTAACAAGATCTCCCCGATTTAAATGGATTTAACAACTCGTTTAAGCTAAGTAAATTCAAAAGAAAATAGTGGTACTGAAACGAGGGAACCGTGGGATCCTAACCGGTGGCGCTCTAATCAACTTTAACCCTCCCCCCCATGATTGAAATTAAACTTGTCATTTAAACCTTTAAACCTTTAGACTTTAGGACTACTACTTCGTTGAAGAGCTTGAAGCTAACTCTATGGGCATGCTTCTACAACAACATGAGGATCTACAACAGCACGAGGATCTACAATA
>NW_018222496.1:0-4479 GCF_001263595.1 Phalaenopsis equestris
TAAACAAAGTTTCTATAATGAAGAGTTCATATTTATGAAAGCTTCATTCCCCTTTACAATGAGTATGCGGATTGTGAAGAAATTAAAATCCCTTTATATATATATATATATATATAATTGTATTGTGTCAAATAGGAGTAATCATATTCTTTACCCACGTTCAAGTGCATAAAAAACATTGACTAATATAAAGTTTGGTCCCTAATCTCATGGTTAGGTTGGGAGGATGCCGGCTCTCACTCCAGAGCTCCCACTTCTCCCTCGCCTAAGGGCTAACAATCTCGCATTAGTTTTCAATCAACTAGAACAAAATAGGGATTTTAATATGTCACCTTAAAATCTCTAATTCTACATCTAACAAAGTATATTTATCTATTTATTTTCATTCAACCCAATAGATAACATCCTCGCCCATGGAGTTGAATGTGACTCTCACCATGTTGTCAAAATGCCCTTTCCGATCATATGTTCGTCAACATATTTTAATATTTCAATTGGACAGATCGAAAAGTAAATGAAGATTGGAGTTCAAATCATCACAAATTTTTTACATTTAAAACTGGATAAATAAAAATCAATTCTTTACAAAATCATATCTCAGAGTAGAGAGAAGGATAAAGAAGACTACTCAGAATTGATGACAAAGATACAAAAAAACATGAATTTCATATATAAATACAATTTTACAAAACAAAGAAATAAAAGACAAATTATTTCACAATCCTTTCCAAGCAAATCCCGGGAAGTTCTCTTTAAGCACTTTCCCTCTTTACAAGCACTCTCAATTCTCTCTTGAAAATGTAATGAAGAAGAAATCTCTCACTTTCCCTCTTCTCTTACAACCCTTAAAGAAAATTTGCAAGTCCTTGACTCTCTCTCTCTCCATTGAACTTCTCTATACGCCACCCTTTTCTCACTCACACCACACTCATGCCCTAGATTCCTCCCATTTTAATTAGTGGTTGCATTCTCTCAAAAGGAATTCAAATTTCCCTCCAAAATTCTCTCCAAAAGTCAAACCTTTTGAATTCCAAAAGACATGTCTACTGATTCAAGAGACATATCCTTTCATTAAAGAACCTTCCAAAGTGTCTAGCTGCATTGATTCACTACATTTGGCATTTGAAACATTTAGAGCCTTCAAAATTCAAGAAAAATTTGTCTTGAACCTCCTTAATTCATCAAGTCTCATCTCTGGCGCTTCAGGCGCCAATCTGGAACTTCAGGTGCCAAGTTACTTAAGTCTGTGTTGTTTTTGTGCTCTAGCACTTCAGGCTCTGCCTCTGTATATAATGGCACTTTAGGCACCAAGTCTGGCACTTCAAGCACCAGGTCTGGTGCTTCAAGTTTCGACTCTCTGAATAGTGGCGCTTCAAATTCAAAATTCAAGTAAAATTTGTCTTGAACCTCCTTAATTCATCAAGTGTCATCTCTGGCGCTTCAGGCGCCAATCCGGAACTTCAGGTGCCAGGTTACTTAAGTCTGCGTTATTTTTGTGCTCTAGCACTTAAGGCTCTGCCTCTATATATAATGGCACTTTAGGCACCAACTCTGGCACTTCAGGCACCAAGTCTGGTTCTTCAAGTTTCGACTCTCTGAATAGTGGCGCTTCAAGAGCCAATAAGGCGCCTCAGGCGCCAGAATCACAAAATTCGCTATTTTTTCTCCAAAATTCCTTCTTTTTTCTATCAGGCGCCAGAATCACAAAATTCGCTATTTTTGCTCCAAAATTCCTTCTTTTTGCTACTTTTGTTCCAAATGCCTAAAATTGATATACCTGCAACAAAAATATAAAAATGACCTTCTTTAAAGTGCAATATCACCAAAAAAAGTATTAAATGTATCGTTAAAATAACACATTATTTTGGTATATCAAAATCTCCCAAACACAAATGTTACTTATCTTCAAGTGACTCTTTCACTACATAAAAATATGACTTAGGATAGATTTTAACTTATAAACTTCTATACTTTAGTTTAATAATTAAAATAGTAAAATTTAAGAAACATTTATAATAGTTTAGATTAAAACTATAACTATAAAAATACTTTGTAATCAAATCTAAGATTTCTGAATCTCCATTCAGTTCAAGAAGAATTGTAATTTGTTATACCAAGGAGACTTAAAATATCCATTTGACGAAGAATTTCATGAAAAATTTATTATTAAGTGTGCCAATACTCAAATACAAGTTTATAGAATGTAATAATACATTTTCCTCAAGTTGATTCAAGTGAAGTAAATTTTTCTTAGGCATCTCATCAAGCTTTTCCTCACATTCTTTTTTTTTATTCAGGATCTTTTCAATCCTTTCTTTTCTTTTCTTTTTCAAGTGATGATTACTATATCTAGATACCCTTTAATGATTCTGAACTTCACTTTTCCTTCCCTAAATTTGAAACTCAAAGCATTACTTATCTTATAAATATTTCACAATTTTTACATCATTGAGCCCCAATCTTTTCTTCTCAAATGAATTTTCAGATTCTTAATACTTCAAAATATAGTTTTCAATTTAATTTACTTTAAGAAGAAAAACATAGTCTTATCCTCTCATACCAAATATGTTTAGCATTAGAATTGACCTTCTTTATTAAAAACTTTTACCTAAATTTACTATAATATTTACGAACATAAATATAGTCATTTAAAGTTAAACTCTAAATATCCAAGGTCATGCTAAATTAATTATAAAAACATAGTTAATTGAGGTAAAAAAAATTCAATTTACTTCTTTTTACAAGAAATTTTTTACCCCCAAAGTTTAAGTTTTTAAGTAATTAAAAATGTTTAGTAAAAAAATTTTGTAGGTGAATTAAAATAGTAAATGCATAAAAATAAAACTAACATGTAAATGATTTCTGATAATAAAACTGAGCTCTGATATACTGCAGGTGCTAACTTTTAAAATATAGGCTTTGAAGCATTAAATGAAACACAACATATTTCAAAGGATTTGCTAAGAATTAAAAACATAAAAAGAATCTAAAAAAACTAAAAATGCATGAAAATAAAAATCTACAATTTTTATTACAGTTAATATTAAAATGAAAGTTCCTATTACAATATTTTAAAGAAAACAAATAACAAAAAAATCAAAATAACAAAAAAACATAACAAACTCCTAAAATATCAATCATCATCCTCTTCCTCATCATCATCATCCTCATCATCTTCTTCTTATTATTATTCTTCTTCTTCTTCTTCTTCACGATCTGGAACAAAAGTAGTAAATTTGGGGCAAGTAGGAAATTCCACATTATATTCACCCCATATAAATCTAGTCATGTCCTCCTGATATGCTATATTATATTGCTCTCTCCTCTATTGATATTCATTATTATATGCATTCCTTGCTTCTAACCCTCCAATCCTATCTAGAAAATTCACAATATCAATTTTTTATATCATAAGGTGCTCCATGATGTTCTCAAATGAAGAAGATTTGGAATTAGATGGTCTTGCAGCAAATGTTGAGGGTCTATCTCTACCAGCACTCTTGGGTTCAGCAAATGATTCAAATCTTTGGGTTGTGTGTTTCCCAATGGGTTTTTGTGGTTGCAGTTTTTCTTCATTTATACCAAACTCTACTCTTGATTATTCACATAAAGTGAAAACCAGAGCAGGGTACTCCAAACCACTAGTTGTAGCCCTTCTAGCTATACACCGAGCATTATGTACTATAAGAGCACCAACATCTACTACCTTCATTTTTTGAATGCAGAAATTTAGCATAGCTCTTTCCTTTGTTACTATGCTTAGATGATTTATTGGATGCAATTTTGCTGAGATGAAGTAATGTCACACCTTTGATTGAAAAGTCAACATGGAAGTGGAGAAATTAACTTTCTTGATGTTTTAATTTTTCATTCTCCCCTTCCATCAATTAGAAAGAAAATTACTTCATTCAGTGATGAGTTAGTCATCACGAATGCAACATATTCACAATGAAATATGTTACTCAATTCAATAAAATGCATTGATCCTTTCTCTGGAAAAATCAACTTACTTGCCTCTCATGAAGATGTGATAGTAAATCTGAAGTTGAAATAGAACTTTCGGATTATTGGGACAATAGCTATTGTAGTAAAGTAGCAGAATCTCACCCAATTTTTAGCGACAATCAATCTATCGATCTTGTTACCTTTGTTAGCAAATGCACATTCCTGGATAAATTTTCTCAAGCCCATTTGAGTGTTATAAGTATGTTGGGCCTTATAATTAACAAATTTTCTTGCTTCAAAATCTCCCTTAGGTATTCCTCTTTTCACTCGTGGAGCTATATGAATTTCTATGGAAATCCAAATAAAATTCAAAATAAAAAATCTAATGCCACAAGTAAGATTATTCGGTAAGAAACTTTTTACCACTCCTTAAACTTTTTCAAAAAATTCTAAAATTTTAGATTTCGCATAATGTAGGATAAATCCATGGTGAAAATATAAAATTTCTGAGTTAAAGTCATGCTCTTACCAAGA
>NW_018222497.1:0-69387 GCF_001263595.1 Phalaenopsis equestris
CGGGATAATTCTATCGGGGACGATGACGGGGAGCCTCGATTTAGCGTTAACTTTCAATACCTTGGTCCAAGAGGGAAAGCCTCGATTCGATGCTTGTGGAAGCTTCATGGGGGTTCCAAGAGACTAGGGATGCAGCCTCAAGTTGTAGTGAATCATCTAGATATGAATTCAACCAAGGCTGAATTAGGGGCCCAATCAAAGTCCACCTTAGGTGATGGGGCCTCTATGGGAGATCTTCCTCTCTCACTATGGGGATGGTGTGGGTGCAGTTAATTTGAATTTTCTGGAGGTTTGGTGAGTGTCCTATTTCAGCCTTAGATTTGAGCTCCAAAATTGAGCTCAAGCAGTGCATTTGAGTGGCTAGGGATGGTTGGGTTAAACTCAAGAGGTCTTAAGGAAGCTCTAGAAGCAATTTGGTAGAGTCTCCCAAAGGAATTTCTAGCCTCCCCTTTGGCCATTGTTGACCTCACTTTTGGTTGAGGTTCAAATTTTCCTCTTTAGTAGCCTAAGGTCTAGCCATAAGACCTTTTTATTGACTATTCTTAGAAAACTAGACAAGGAACCCTCACCATTAGAAATTTTAAACTCTTCTCTACTCAATTTGAAGTTCCACATATTGGTCCTAACCTCTAGCACTTAGTAGGTGGGGTCACTATGGGGGAAACTCAAGATGAGTCACCCTTAGGGCTGTTGAACCTTAGGGTTGACCCTTGGTGTTGGTCTAGGGCTAAAGCACTTATTTGCACTCACAATCATTCATTACCCTAAACCCAGACTTCTAAGCTTTGGTCCCTTGATACTTTTGGGAGACTCTTGTAGGTGGTTCTCTAAACCCATTAGCCCTAGGCTAGGGTTTAGCTAAGACCACTACATAGAGGACCCAAAATGGGTTTTCTATTGGTCCATGGTTTATTAATGTTGGTTGGTACTCCAACTCTACTAAGATACCCAACCTCGCCTTTTGCCCTCAAAATTCCCCAAAATACCCAAATACCCTTGACACCCCAAATTTGGTCAAAATCTCTAAATCTAGCCAAAATACCCAAACTTATTCAAAAATCATTTCAAACACCTTCAAAACAACCAAATTACCCAAAATCCCCAAATTGGCCAAATTACCAAAATACCCCTCCTTACCCCAAAATTCCAAAAATTCCAAAAAATCTCCAAAACCTCCCAAATATTCCCAATTTCATTTTCCTCAACAATTACATGACCCAATTTGGCTAATTTGACCATCTTTGATCAAAACCCCCAAATTGCCCTTTAAAGGCCCAATTTTCCCCAAATTCAACTCAAATGTCCATCAATTTGATCTCAATTGACCCCAATTTCAATCCTAAACTCAAATTCACTTTTCATATTATCAAACTAGACCAAATACAAGCTTAATTGGCCCATGATTTGAGCCCAATTTTGGTAAAGGTCAAACCCCCAATTTTGGTCACATGACCTAATCTCACCAAATTCAACCCATAGCCTAGTCAATTGGCCGCAATTAATGTTGAAAAATATTTATAACATTACTACACATCAAAATCAACCATTAATTTGACCTTGGTGAAGTTTCAAATCCATTTGATTTTGGCCTAAATCCAAAACAAATTCCCAAATTTAGCCGTAAATTGGCTAAGTCCCCAAATTTCACCCAACTGATTGCCTTAACACCCAAATTGACATCCAATTCATGTTGAAAACTTTTCATGGGGTCCCTATTGACCATTTACAATAATCAATTTGGAATTATCCCAAGGCTAGCCCAAGCTAGACCCAAGCCTAGCCCAACATAACCAAATTGATTAAAATTCAAAGTTCCCTCAAATTGACCCTTCAATTGAACACAAATTCATTTCAACCCTTCATAAAAAATCTTCATGACAATCATCTACATAATTTTGATCAATCAATTGAGTCATTTGACATAGTTCTAGACCAACACCCAAATCCGGTCGTGATCGAATTCATACCTAGGCCTTGCACCACAACAAGAGACTTAATTCCTAGCCTCCTTGGACCATAATGAACGTGCCAAGACCCTCTAATTGAAGCTTCACTTCTCAAAGCAAAGGTATAAAACTTCTCTCCCTCCTGAGCCTATTTTGATTCTCCATTTGATTAGGCTTAATTTAGTTGCTTGATTACCGTATTGATATGTTCGCCTCACTTAGACGGATCCATAAGATCAAACCCAAAGTAATTTGGTTTGGTCTAGGCTGAGATCTTAGGCTTTTAGTGTGGATGGTCACGGGATCATTCTATCGAGGACGATGACGGGGAGCCGTTTGATCAAGCGTGTGTCGAATGGACGGCCAAGATGAGGCCGGACAGTGCTTCTTTACACAAACAGTGGGATGCGTGGCTGTTGGAGTGGACGACGTCATCAAATGGGAGCGCGCCGCGTGGAGCTTCAGAGCTGCTGTAGGTTGACGGGGTGCCGCGTGGATAAGTAGAAAAATAAGGCGTTTTCTATTTATTTTAACTCCCTTAATTTCAAAAATCCATAACTTTGTGTAGAAAAATTCCAAAAATAAAATAAAAATACCCTCTTGCTCAGTGAACAGAGGAAAATAATGTAAAAATAACTTTAAGTCCATGTGATGAATATTTTATTTTTAATTAATTAAATACTGATTTGAATCTTTTGATTCTCCATGCATGTAGACTTATCATCATAGCTTGAATTTTTGGTATATTGTAGCCTCTGTTAAAAAGAACATTCTATGATTTTTCCAAAGTCAAAGGAGGTCCCTAGACAGAGAAACACATTTTTCAAGTCTAACACATTTTTCAAGGTCCCTAGACAGAGAAACACATTTTTCAAGTCTATGTGCATTATTTGCTTAAAATAATTATGAAAATAGGCATTTTGACTAGAAAATTCCAAGAAGATTTTTGAAGGTCCACCATGACCAGAGGAGATTTCATAAATAATTTCATGGGTCAAGTCATGTAAAATGTACTTAATTTTCATAAACTCTAAATCATTAAAGAAATTAATTTTCAAAGATATAAACATTTAAATGACTTAATTTTTAATCTTCACTATTATATATGATCCAGAGAACTCACCATAAAAATTTCAAAATATTTTGACTTCATTTGATAACTTAAGTTGATTTTTAAAGATAAACATCATTTTTAGCATTTAAATGATTTTTAAAAATCAAAATATAACTCAAAAATTTGTAAAAGATTTTTTTTGAGTTCTCTATGATCAGAGATATTTTCTAAAGATAAAATAATATTTAAAATAAAAACTTGATTTTTAGCCTATTTTTAATATTTAAATAATTAAAAATCCCTAAAAATTGAAAAAATAATAAAACTCATGGAAATATTCTAAATTGCTTTCTAATCACCTAAGAACAATTAGAATTTTTTTCCTAGTTTTCTAAAAAAAGATATGGAATTTCAAAGTTTAAAAATAATTTTTAAAAGGCTAAAAATGAGTTTTCATTAAAATAATTTCAATAAATAAAAAAAAAATCAAAAAAATATAAAATCTTCCTCTTTGAGTTCTCTAACCTTAGGGAGACTTTTCAAACATAGGAAACTTAATTTTCCTCATTTAAAATATTTTATACTTAATAAATACCTTCGAAATTAAAATAATTCTTAAAATTCAAATAAAATTCAAAAAAACATGAAATTTGGTCCAAAGACTTCCTTGGCCTAGGTCTACCTTGAGTAAATATTTCAAAGGATTAGGAGTTACCTTGGTCAAGTTAGGAAATTTCTTTGAAAAATCTTATATTTTGCATGAAAATAATTATATAAATAAATTAAATTTTGAAAAATCATATTTTCTCCTCTGATGTCTTATTTCATCCATGACTGAGGTAGGATAAAAATTTCAAAGTCATTTGAATTGAATTTGACAAATTATGAAGTATTAGAGTCTTAGGGGCAAATGTGTAATTTTGGAAAATTAGCCCTAATTAACATTTAGGCTTAATTTAAGGAGAGAAATGGGTAACCTCTGATCTTAACTTAACAAAAGGAGTTAATTGGTAGAAACTAACCTCACTTTCTTAATTAAGTTAATAAATTTATAAATTATTAAAATTTGGAAGTTTAAAATTTGGATGTTTATTAAAATAAAATGATGTTGGACTTAAGGGTATTTCTTTTGAAGTTAATAATTAATCAATTTAATACCCCTATTTTGATTTTGAAATAAAATTCAAATCATGAATCATGACCACCTAAAGCCTAACCTTTCAAAACTAATTAAGATACTCACCTAGGTCTTAAGGGCTTAATAGCGACTTAGGCAAAATCAAGTTTCATTTAAATAAGGATTAGAAAAGTAAATATCGTTGAAAATTAGAACATCTTTCAAACAATACAAGCCCAATTAGGACCAAAATTTGGCTAAGTGTTCCAACAACACTAAAAGATGGCCTAAATCTATGAAGGGCCACCCTGAGCATCCCTTTCCTTACCAGTGCAAGATTTAGGCCATCTTTGAAGGAAAAGATCAGCTTACGCTCTGACATTTCTTCTATAGAAGGCAGAAAGACATCAGTGTACTAACATCCAACTTGAAAAAGAACAAGAACGAAGCATCAACAATTTGATAATTTTATTTATTTGAATTAATATAGTTTAATTAGATTTAGAAAATAAAAAGACCAAATGAACCATTTCAAAAATTTCTTATTTTATTTTTTTGAGGTTAATTTATTACAAAATTTTGAACCCTTTCACAGACGTTTGGCCAAATAGATAACCCCAGAACAATCAAAATTAAAAAAAAAAACAAATGTTGATTTCAAGCGGCATCATGTCGGGTAGTATATCTTCAAGTAGCGGTAGTTGACCGGCAACATAGGTCTTTCGCCCCGAAAGTCTACTAGTTGGTAAGACCCTCCTGAGTAAACTTCTTCTATGAGAAATGGTCCCTCCCAAGTTGGTTCAAAATTTTCACCTATTTTACGGTGTGTAAGAATAGGCCTTTTGAGAATGAGGAAAAGGTCACCGACTTTGAACATTCTCGGGCGAACCAATTTATCATAAGCCTGCACCATCCTTGCTTGGTGGAGCTCCAAGTGCTATTGTGCTTCTAGTTGTTTTCCCTCAAGACTTTCCAGTTCTTCAAGTTTAAGTTTTTCATTTTCTTCTAACGTGATTTGGTTGGAGATGACGACTCTGAGAGACGGTGTCTGAACTTTTAGTGGTAGCATGACCTCAAATCCATACACAAGCGCGTAGGGTGTACATTGAGTGGGAGTCCTGAACGTCATCTGGTAGGCCCACAAAGATTCTAGTAGTCTGTTATGTCAATCTCTTTTATTTTCATCCAGTGTCTTTTTTCAAAATTTATACTATTATTTTGTTGAAAGCCTCAGCTAAGCCATTTGCTCTGAGATAGTAGATTATTGAGTATCTCCAATCTATCCCATGTCGTTTGATATAGTTGATGATTTTTGTGCTTTTGAAGGCTATCCCATTATCAAAAATCACTCTACGTGAAACACCAAAATGGTATTCTATGTTGGTTTTCATAAATTGAAGGACGTGTTGTGCTATAACCTCTCGTAATGGCACTACCTCTGCCCATTTTGAAAAGTAGTCCGTAGCAACGAGAATGAACCTATGTCCATTAGAGGACGAAGGTTCTATCGGACCTATTATGTCTGTTCCCCAACACTCGAATAGCCACGAGGCAACAGTTGGGTGTAGCACATTCGGAGACTGGTGTAAGACCACCCCATGCACTTGGCAAAGGTGACACCTTCTAGCTGTATCCATAGAATCAAATATCATTACTGGCCAATAATATCCCATTTTTTAAATCTTCATCTTCATCTTTAGCCCTGACTGGTGAGCACCACACAATCTGGCATGTACTTCCTAAACAAAATTTTTTGCTTCTGCTCTGCTCAGACATCGCAGCCACATCTGATCAAATGACCTTCTATAGAGAACATCTCCTACTAGAGCGTATGACATAGCTCTTCATGTTATCTGATATGCCTCAAACTTATCCTTTGGCAATTTTCTAGTTTGTAAATATTCTATTAATGGCTTGCACCAATCTTCATTGTTATCAGTAACTGTAATCATCATTCCTTCTTCTTTTTTGAACTTATGTAGATTGTCGAGGTTGATTTGAGACAAGAATCTTCTTTCTTGTACTTTAATATTAATGGAATCCTCTAGTGGACATGCCAATTCCTTAGCAAGTTTTATTAGAGCGTCTGCATGTGTGTTATCTTCCCGAGGAATCCTATATAGAGTTACATTAGGGATCTGCTCTAACAAATTCATCGCGTATTGATGATATTCTGCTAATCTTGGCTT
Source organism: Phalaenopsis equestris (assembly GCF_001263595.1). Lineage (NCBI taxonomy): Eukaryota > Viridiplantae > Streptophyta > Magnoliopsida > Asparagales > Orchidaceae > Phalaenopsis > Phalaenopsis equestris. Next base: position 6,307 of record NW_018222497.1, read on the forward strand.
CAAAATTTTGTATTTTTCAGAAATTTGTTGAATGATAAGTTGAGGGTCACCATAGATGACAATATCCATCTTATCCATTGAAATTTCCAATTCCGACCCGGTGATTAACGCTTCATATTTTGCTTCATTGTTCATACACGACTCTGTCAGGTGTTAGAGAATCTCAACATACCCTTACCTGGCGTGATGAAAATCAAACTGATTCTTGCTTTATCTGGTATAATCTTTTTTGATCCTTTAACCTTCCTAGTTGTAGAAGCTCCATCAAAATACATCTCCCAATAACTGGCATTGGAGGGTTCTACTTTCAGTATCTGCTTATCTAGCAATTCATCATTGAGTGGGGACCCATCTGGAAGTGGGTGTGCACGAGAAAATATGCTAAAATTTGTCCCTTAATAGCACAGAGGGGAACAAAAGTTATATCAAATTGCAATAAAATCATCGACCATCTTGCTAGACGTCCGCAAAGTGTTAGCTGGGTCATCAAATAATACAACGGATTAACTTTTGAGATGAAAGGTAATTTTATGAGAAAGCATGTAACGCCTAAGCTTTCGGGCAGCAAAAATTAAAGCTAGACAATGTTTTTTGATAGGTGATTACTTTATCTCCGTCTGTATTAGACGATGACTCAAGTAGTATAGTGTGTTTTCCTTACCCTCATCATTGACTTAAGCCAATAGGGCTCTTAGAGAGTTGTCTAAGACCACAGTATAAAGTATCAATAGTTTTCCAAGGATAAGGGTTACCAAAACATGAGGTGCCATTAAATTTTATTTAACATGCTTGAATGCCCGTTGACATTTCTCTTCCCAAATGAATTTTGCGTCCATTTTAATTAATGCCAAGAAGGGCCGACACCTACCTGAGAGATTAGAAATAAAGCGTCTTAGATAAGCCAACTTCCTTTATAAGGAAGGTAGTTGTTTCAAAGTGTTGGGATGAGGCATTTTCAAGATAGCTTTAATTTTATCCGGGTCGATCTCAATTCCCCGATGATGAACAATGAACCCTAAAAATTTCCTGGAGGTAACACCAAAGGCGCACTTTAAGGGATTCATCTTAAGATTATATTGTCGTAATCGTTCAAACACAATACTCAAATCATACAAATTGTCTACATTTTTTTTTTACTTTTGATGATCAAATCATCCACATATCATTCCACTTGGTTGTGAATGAGGTCATAAAAAATCTTCGTCATTGCACGTTGATATGTTACACTTGCATTCTTTAATCTAAATGACATTACTGTGTAGCAGAAAATCCCGATCGGTGTCCTGAATGTTGGAAGTACTACATCTTCTGTATCTATCTTGATTTGGTTATATCCTGAAGAACCATCCATAAAGGAGAAAATCTCATGTGTCGAAGCGATGTAAACTATTAATTCTGGTATCAGTAATGGAAACTCATCTTTTGGACATGTTTTATTCAAATCTCTGAAGTCAACACATAGACAGATTTGTCCATTTTTCTTCTTAACTGGTACGACATTAGCTAATCATGTGGGGTATTGCTCTTATCACACAAAGTTAGCATCTATTAATTTCTTTAACTCGACAATGACATGTTGCTCTATTTCGAGGCACATCCTTCTAGGAGCTTGTTTTATCAAGGTCATATCTTTGTCTACCCCAAGCCTATGTACTGCAACTTCTGCTGATAGTCCTGGCATTTCATCGTAACTCCAGGCGAAGAAATTTTTAAATTCTGATAATAGATTTATTAACTCTATGGATTCTTCCTTGCCGAATAACGAACTTATAAAGGTTGGTCGAGGCTGCTCCGCAGTCCCGAGGTTGATTTCTTTTAATTAATCAACTATTGATTTAATCTCTTCTTCAAATTTTGGCAGTGCATCACCTATTAATTAGCCTTGAGAGTCATCCTCTATATCAAGAAAATCTTCTTCTAATCTTCTAGTAACGACCATGAAAAATTATGAATCATCAACTAGTCCTACAGTACCAAATCCGAGACCCTGCTTTGAATTAAGAATATGACTTTTAACATCCATAATTTCTCAAAAAGTTGCATTATATCTTTTTGCATTTATTTTGTCACATATCCTTATTGAATTAATTTTTCTACACAAACAGAAAAGTAACCAAGTGGTAACTCCATTAATTCATTAGAATCATCATCCAAATTTGTATGATTTTCAGAACTCGTAGAAGGAGAAGCACTGTAAAATTTGATTGGTTTCAGAACGTTACTACGAACTTCCTTGACCTCTAAACTCTCAACCTTCTAGGGGTAGATTGGAGTAAGGGTCATGGCATTAGTAAGGGTCATGGCAGAGTAAGGGTCATGGCATTCACATAGTGATTAATCTGATTGTACATCGATTCATACTCATTTTTTTTCACGCCTTCTAAAGAGATCTCATACTGAGGCTTCTTTTGTTTTATCATCATCATTTCTTCCTTACAACTTTATTCATCAAAGCTTTCTTCCATGTCGATGTTGATGGTCGGCCTAGTCCGTTCAACAATCGTATTGGTTCTTCCTCATCCACGCTGTCGGCCTCAATCTGGGGTATATGGGCTAAAAGAACCTCTACCACCTCGTATTGTTGAAGTGCAGTTGAATGACCTCTTCCCTGTGATCCTTTTGAATCTTGCACTTCATTTAATACAACTTCACAAGAAAAGATTATTTTCTTTGGGGGTACATAGTAGACGGCATCTTCATGAATGCCTACTTCATGTATTGAAAATGGTTGTAAATGTCCTTTGATACAATATTCTTGCCCTTGTTCAAAATATTTGATGCATTGATGTAATGATGACGAAACCATATTATGCTCGTGAATCCATGGTCGTCTAAGTAGAGCATTGAAAGAAGTCTCTGCATCAATGAGATGAAATTTTACAGTTGTTATTAGTTCTCCAGCTTTCATTAACATTGTAATCGATCCAATGGCTCTTTCTCCCTTCTGATTAAACCCTCTTAACATCATTTTATTGGTTTTAAGCTCTTGAGCTTCAATGTATAAATATGCTAACGCCCGTAAGCTCATTAAGTTGAGTGATGCTCTTTGGTCTACCAAGACTCTTTACAATACAAATCTGCTGATATTGGTGGAGATGTAAAGCGGTCGGTTGTGGTCGGTGGAACCAAGAAACAAGTCTTCATCCGTGAATGTTATTGCTGGCTATTCTTTTAACCAACAAACTTCATCTAAGGATGTGCTAGCCAACTTAGCTAAGCAAATCTCTGGGTCGAGCAAGGCTGTAAACAAAGATTCTCTCATCTCCTTCGATTGGATTAGAGCATCGTAAATGCTTAATTTGGTCGACAACTTCCTTAGATGAGCTAGCACATTATAATTAACTTTGTATAATCCTCCAATTTTTACTTAGTTATGTAGCTCCTCCACTGGCAGAGGTGGAGGTAGCTCTCTATGAATTACTTTCTGTTTTCCTTTATCTAGTGCAACTAACCTCAATGGTAATACTTTCTGGCTCCTTAGATTTACGTCAGTGATTTCTTTTTTCTGAGATGATGTAGGAAAAGGTTCTAATATTCTTTCTTCATTGAAGAGATCCAAGTTGATGGGAAGTGGTGTACCATGGCACTTGAGGAATGGCTCCTCACTCCTAGTGCTATCGTAACTGATATTATTAATGTCTTCTTCATCCTCATCAATGGGTCTATTGGAGTCAAGTATGATTTGTGGATCGGTTTGGGAATCGAGACTGCAGTTAGATTGAACAAAGTGAGTCAAATCATCATTCGGGACAACCAAAACATAGCCAAAATCATAATCATTATATACATAATAACCCAGTGGGGCAAAAAGATAATCATACATAGTCAAGGGTTTGAAGATTTTCTTCCTCGAATCTGAGATAACCAATCTAACAGAGGCAGCCCCTATCCTACCACCTGTGCTACCCTCGCGCTATCAGACTTAACAACATCACTCTTTTCCTTCTCTCTCAGTTGCGGTGACTTCTCTGGCAAAATCTCCAACTTGGGCTGAGCAGGTTATAGACTCTAAACGACTGCTTGAGCTGAAGCAGTCTGAATCTGATCCAGTATCATCTTGGATGAATTTCTCCAAATTGTGCTCCATCCATCTTTGTTTGCATATGGATCTATCTGAAAGATGGGCTCGACCAAAATTATATTCACAGAACCTTTCTCCGGCTCTTTCAAATATTCCTTTGGGATTGTTATGTTTCCTTCTTTATTTCTTTATAGTTCTTCTTTTCTTCTCGAGCCAATCTTTGAAGACGAAGCAACCTTCTATCGTATGCCCCAACATTCTTTGGTACAGACAAAAATTTGGACTATCTATCTTATCGACCTCTTCAAGCTTCATTGGTTCTGGCAACCTGAACTATGGCTTCTTCATCAAGTTTCTGAACATCTTCGACACAACCTCATCTTTGAAGGAATATTGTCTTCTCCTTTGTTCTCAAAGAGTAGGACCTATTCTACCTTCCTTCTGGTATCATCCTCCTTGGTATGGCTTTTGGCTAGACTGTCCATACTGCTGTACTTGCTGTTGAGCACGCTGTAACGATTGCTGAGAACTTTGGTGACAATGCTCTAATTGTATTTTCATTGGTTACTTTCCTTTATCGACTGTTGCCACTGTCCCAGACCTCTTTTCAAATGCTCTGATTGCCCTGAATTTTTTTGCATTCTTTTGAGAATCCATATGTTTAGCTTCCTCTTGTAAACTGCTAGCTCTGCTTAACAGCTTCTCGAAAAACTTGATGGTGAGTCCCCTGAGCATGAAAGCTACTGACCCATGTATGCTCTTGATTAAAATCTAAATCACATGTTGTTGTAGTTGAGGCTCACATTTCATGCTAAGGTTTCTCCACCTCAAGTTGTAATCCACTAGAGTTTCATTGGGTCTTTGCTTTTCCACAACAAGATCCCCAATAGAAACATGATACTGTGCTCCAAAAAATCTTTTCACGAACATCTGCTCTAATTCGGTGAACGTCTTGACTGATTCGTTATGTAGTTTGACATACCAATCAAAAGTAATCCTTGACAAGTTGCTAACAAACTTTCAGAAGAGTAAGGCTTCAACACCTCCAGTGTTGCCACAACTAGCTAGGAAATGTGGTAAATGTTGCATATGATTCCCGGTCCCATTGAATATCTTGATGTTTGGTGACACAAAACCCTTAAAGTAGGGTACATCATAACACTCCTCCGGGTAAGGTCTACCTCTTGAAATCAATGCACCACCTTTAGACTGGGCCAAGGCCTCTTGAACCTGTTGTTCAACCAATTACTTAATATCTTTCTCAGGCATGGTATTTGGTGAGGAATCTTTATTTTTCTGCTGGTCTTGAATAGCATAATCAATTTCTCTTCGTTCATCGGTGATATGGATTATTTTGGGCTGGTTAACTCCTAGAGAAGCTGCCTGATGTGACTGGGATTTTCCATTAGCTGTAGCCATAACGGCCATTGTGGTGGTCATCTCATCCATTTTCCTTTCCATTTGACTAATTTATTCATCCCTTAGGAAAATAGCTAGGCGTAAATCATCTACGGTGTTCCCTTTGACAAAAGGTTGGGCATCGCTCACTGATGAAGCAGCTCTAGTCTCAATGACATGAATATTCATGAAATCCTCATCGAGGTAATTATTTAAATCAAAATCCTCATCATCATCATTAATTATTACACCATGTTCTTTGGCTAGCTTGAAAATCTCAACTTTGAGTTTTTTGACCATTCCTTCAATTGTTGACTCCTGAATTTCCTTGAGATCCTGAGGATTTCCTTGAACGTCTTTCATGTGTTCATCAAATTTGTAGCAGATATTTCAGATTTCTGTATCATCTTGTCATTTTGCCCTGTGAGCTCAGCAAATTGTATTGGTATTGTGACTTTGGGTATCCACACCCTCTTTCTCGAAGATGATGTCTTGAGATGGGGTCTCTTAATAGAGGCATCGATAGGTTAGAGAAGTGTGCTCCCCGTGGAGTTAATCAATTACAATACTGGATAATTTCTTCATCTTTTCCTCCTTCGGGACATTTTTGTGAGTATAACTGGTTGAAACTTTGGACCAAGACGTGACTTGACCGGCCGACGTCCTGTAGCCTTTGGAACGGTAGAGGCAACAAAATTTGTAGTGATAAATGTAGTATCAATCCATCTTCCCAGACGGAATCTAATGGGAATACGTGTTGGTAAAACTTCGGCTGACTTGTGGGACTGTTGGACGATCCTAACATCCCTTAGGATTTCTTTCTTCATCTGCGGGGACACCGCATTTCCCATTCGCTTAAGCAATTCAACCACTGAACATTGTTTACCGGCCATTCTCTGAAAAACTGTACTGACTCGGGTGATACGGACAGGCTTCTTCCTCTCTTGCCATGTCTATGAAGTGCAGGTAAAGTAAAAGCTATCTTTTGGATACCTTCGTTACCATTGGCATCCATTAAAGGATGGAACCTACTCCCTTGTAGAAGTGGCGAGTTCTCCTGCAATCCAAATTTGTCTTTGTGAGGGAACTCATCATATGGTACTCTCTCTAAGATTTGGGCCTTAGCTGCCCTACGAGCTTTTCGGCTGCAGTTCTCTCTCTGTGATCGAGTTAATAGTGTAGACTTTAAACTCGATCCAATCTCAAACATTGATGGAGGGATGGTAAATTCCTCAGTTTCATCTTCTATGATCATATTCTCCTTTCCTTTAGCCAAAAAGAGAATGACAGACTTGGCAGGTGCCAGGGGAGTAGTAGTTTTTACCTTCTTGTAATAAGGGAATTCCTTAGGGCACTTCAAGTCAAACTCAACAGAGGGCTCTTGAATTTTTGAAGTGGCGACCTTCACTACAACAAACGGGGCCTTCCCAAGGGTGACTTCAAGTTCATTGAATCCAAGTCCGAACTTGATGGTGGAAGCGACATTGCGAGCATTACGGCTAGTTGGCAGATTACAGGAAAAGGTGAGCGTGGGAAATGCCATTGTAGCAGCTTCAAAAAGAAAGCTTTGAGGTTAGTTATTTGGCCAATACATTGTAATCTTAGTGCGAACACTAGAAAATAATCAAAGGTGATCTGTGGACTGGGAATAATTTTGTTTTATTTTATTTTTTAGTTTGTAACGGTTTTAAAATTTAGTAAAAATAGTTTGAAATTTAAAGAATTTAATTTGGTAAAGAAGTTAAATAGCAAGCACAACACGACACGATTCAATTTGATTTGCAAAATAGCAAACTAAGCTCGAAGAGGAAAGTAAAGTTTGGGACCCAGTACGGGACTAACTTCAGAATGCATAACATGCAGGCGGAACTAATCCACCAACACACCTATTGGGGGTCCAACCCCATGCTAAGATCAAAAAGTCCTTAATGAACTCCTGAACCTCTCTACCCAAGAGTCGTTGAACAGACGGTCCTGAAGTCTGAAAGAGTTGACCGTACTTTCCCAAGACATAAATGGGTAAAGCATGCCAACAGAAAAAAGGTAATTTGGCTCACGAGGGACATGAACACATTACCGATGTTTGAAGATAAGATTTCCTGATTTAAATGGAGAGAGAAGGTATTCCCCCAGAAGAGTTGCTAGGATTTGTTGGCGCTATTTTTGTTGTGGAGTTGCCCATTGGAAGCTATCGGTCACCAGAATCGAAATCTCATCCCCCGCTTCGGGCGGACATTTTAATATATATATATATATATATATATATATATAGATATATAAGTTTATGTTGACGGTAAGGCTCGATCAAATAAACTAAGAAGTATGTGATGTCTGTTTGGTCTGAGAAACCGTTTTGTTTATTGATAATTTCCCCTATTTAATATGAAGAATTAAATAGGGTTTATTTTAAGTTGGGTTCGAAAAAGCTTTCTATAAGGGCAAGCCCCTATAGTTAATTACATTCTAGATAACCGAAGTCACCTAAGAAAACACTCAATAAAAATCAGGAAATTTTATCTTCAAAAGAGTCAAAGGATAGGACTTTTCGATGAAATCGGACAAAGAGGTGTGAAATGGGAATGATCAAATTTGGAACATCAATTGTGGAATCCAAAGGAGGAAGAGCTATGGGATGTCACAACTCCGAAGGAGAACCTCGGTGACTTCCCAGTCTATCCTACGGTTTGGCTTCAATTTAGAGGAAACAATTATTTAAATGTTTTATCATGCTAATTTTATTGTTAGGGCTTACATTTGTGTGAAACTATCACACAAATAACTTGGAATATATGAGGACTTAGGTTGTAACGAACGACGACCTCGGAATCCTAGGGCAAGTTAGGGCTTATATTACACAACACGATTGTACAAAGACCTAAAGATGAGTTGAGGAATTATGTTGCATAAGCAAACAACCTCGAAGTCCTATAGCTTTGTTTTTTAATTCTAAGGAAAGGAAATTGGTTTAACTGGGGAAGACATGTTTTGCTATTGAAGATGGTCATGCTGCCCATCGTGCTGCCCGCCATGCTAGCTCCAAGCTCAGTTTAAGTTTTCTAGAGTGTCAGGTTATGATGTCAAATCCAGCGGCCCTATGGTTGTAGTTCTTTAAGTTTTAGTTCTTTAAATATTTTATTGGGGCATGTTAAAGTTGATTAGAGCGACACCGGTTAGGATCGTACGGTTCCCTCCTGGCACCACTATTTTCTATTGGATTAACTTAGTCCAAATGAATTTACTAAACTCAACTTAATGAGTTCCATAATTTTATTGACACCGTGAGAAGTCTCGTTAGCAACCGTAGGTTACCTCCCCCAAGGGATTCCGTTTCATCTGATAGAGACGTATTAATTTAGTTGTAATTATTGTTTTGTGATGTTTGTGATTAATTTTTTAGTTGTCATATATTTTGAATGTTGTATATATTTTGAATGTTGTGGAGGTGATTTTTTCTTTGTTTATTTTAATTTTGGTTTTGGGTTTGCTTGTAGTTTTGTGGCTATCCTAGTAGTTTAGGTTTTCATGCAGGGTGACATCATTATTTAACATGCAAGTTCGTAAGCATAAAAGTATAGTGTAGAAAGTACAAGAAATGAAAACACTGTAAACTATAAAAGTGTACTTGGTGAGTCTTCTCGTTCCACCACCTGAAAGGTCAGTACTTGAAAAGCACATGCATATATATATAATTTTCTAGGAATTAAAGCACGCTTATAAGGAAAGTAGAAAATACAGATTTAAAGTGTGTCTACCGGATCCTATGTCATAACTTATTGGGTTTAAATTTTGAGGATGATTCCATTAAGCAAATCATAATAAGTTAAGATGTCCTACAAGATTTCTAAGGGATTATGAAGAACTCTCGGGTAATACCTTAAACATTTCATAGTTCACGGAATTATCTTGAGTTCATTTTATTCTTATTATGTTTGATATATAATTCATCCATTCAATACCCTTATGCTCAGTGAATTATGATGTTTTAATTATCTCTTAACTGGGATAACCATCATTTAATATCTCACTTAAGAAATATGGGTAAAGACCCTTAAATTCCAAAATTACACTTTTGCCCCTAAGGCCTTAATACCGTATAATTCATTAAATTAGACTCAAATGACTTAAAAATTTTATTTTACCTCACTAATGGGTTAATTAAAACATTAGAGGAGAAAAATATGTTTTTTTCAAATTTATTTAATTTTATAATTATTTTTAATGCAAAATAAGAATTTTCAATGAAAATTTAATAGCTCACTCAAAATAAGACTTCTGTCCTTAAAAAAAATATCAAAGGCTCATCTAGATTAGAGGACCACTTGAACCAATTTTCATGATTTTTAGTAGTTTAATTATATTATTAGGACTATTTGTTTGTTTTGAGCATTAATAAAATATAAAATAATATTTAGATGGAAAATTAAGTTTTATATTTTTAATAATTCTCTCTATGTCTAGGGAACCCAAAGAAATAAATTTTATATTTTTGTGGCTTACATTTTAATTATTAGAATTATTTTTGTGAGAAGTTAAAGAAAATTAATTTTTTAGGTTTTAAAATTAATATCTTGACTTAGAAAATTAGGAAAATTATTTTAATTGGTTTCAAGTGATAAGGAAGCCAAATGTGACATTTTAGTGTGTTTTTACAATTTAATAATTTTTATGATTTTTAATTCATTTTTAATTATTTAAAGGGTTACAATTAGCTAAAAAATGAAGTGTTTATTTTAATTATATTTTATTTTTCGTAGGTTCCTTTTGCTATAAGGAGCTCCGAAAACCAGCTTTTGTAAATTTTTTAGTTGTATTTTTTATTATAATTATCTTAGTGCCAAAAAATGTTATTTTACTTAATTAATCCATTTAAGTAGTCAAATTAACTCCAATTGACTTGAAATTTTTATGGTGAGTAACAAATTAAAATTTATATTTACTCCTAACATTAAATTACAGTGTGGAATTTTTTTTTATACCATTTAAATTTATATTTACTCAAAATTAATTTTATTTCATTTTTTAGGGTGAGTGACAAATATAAATATTTTTAATGAATTAAATCAAGTTTATATTTTTCCTAGGATCCACTAACCACAGTGAACCTACCAAAATAAATTTTGTATTTTTTGAAAAGGTATTTTAATTATTATAATTTTTATATCAAAAAGGAAACCATTAACTTTAAAATTAGATACGTATGCCTAGAGAGGTCCCTAGCCTTGGGAAAATCATGGAAAGAATTCTAATAACATGTAGAATCAAAATCGGAAAGCTCAAGTCATGGTGATATGCCTATGCAGATGGAGAGGTAAAATAAAGAAAACACTATTTAATTAATTAAAAGAAATACATACATCAAATAAACTTGAAAAAGTTTCCACATTGTTCTCCTTTTTTCACGAAGCAACAAAGTTATTTTATTTTATTTTTATGATTTTTGTACACAAACTTATGCATTTTTAAAGTTCTAGGCATTAAATAAATAAGAAAAATCGCTGAACTTCCTACTTAAACTAGTCAACACTGATTGAATCCTCGTATGGGTTGAAGGGTCGCGTTTCACCATGGGATAGGGCGCCACCATCTTCATCAACTCCGCATTTTTGCACCGCGGTTCGTTTGGCTTGATTAGAGCAGTCTGAAGGATACACGCTCCATTAGATAGCAATCGGTCACTGTCCCCGATAAATCTAGCCAGAAAACTAGCCATTTTCAAAGGTTCATATCTCTCTCGATTCTCAACAAAATTGAGTGCATTTTCTTTTAAATTGCACGTCTTGATAAGGAGATCACATCCATATGGTTGATCAAGCTTTAAATCGATCCAATAAGCATGGATAATTAAATGAAGCTCAGTTTAGGGCTAACTTTCAATACCTTGGTCCCAAGAGGGGTAGCCTCGATTGAATGCTTGTGGAAGCTTGCTTTGAGTCCAAAGAGCTCCCAGATGAAGTCCCAAGCTGTGGTGAATTTCATAGTTATGATTTTGACCAAAGCCAATTTAGAGGGTTGATCAAAGTGCATTTTAAGGTGCTCTAGTGATGGGGCTTTTGTGGGGGATCTTCTTCTCTTACTGTGAGGATGGTGTGGGTGCAATTAATTTGAATTTGGTGGAGGTTTGGAGAGTATCCTGTTTCAACCTAGGAATTGGGCTAAAAAATTGAGCTTGAGCAATGGACTTGGGTGTTTAAGGATGATTGGGTTAAGCTCAAGAGGTCTTAAGGAAGCTTTGGAAGCAATTTGGTAGAGATTCCCTAAGGAACTTTAAGCACTCCCCCTTTGGCCATGGAGGGGGGTTTAAATAGAAGGGATTTGAGAGGCCACCAGGGGCAATTGGTGGGTGTTTATGGTTTCTTAGTTGGAGGGAATAAATGCCCAATTTTCCAATCAGGTAGGTTCAATTTTGAGTTTTGACCATATGGGCTCCCTTGGCCATGGTGTTTTTCGGCCACCAAGGTGGTTGGCCGGCCAGGGAGGGGTCACCATTTGGTCAGGGGGCTCAGAGCTTGGTTTTAGTGCAACCAATTTGGGTTTGCCCTGTGTAAAGGTATGGGATTGAAATAGAATGAGAGAAGGGCTATTTTTGGGTCAAAATGGGTTCAATCATGGTTTGGGGCTGGGTTCACCCCTCAAGGCTGGTTTGGATGCTGAAGGAAATCAGGAGGTTCAGCTTAATTAGCATGGTGAGGTCTCTATCAAAAGAGATTTGGCTAAACATGGGTTAGAGTTATTCATGGAATGGATTAAGAAAATCTTAAGTATATTTGAAAGTGGTTTAGCCTCTTTCCAATAATATATTGATGATGTGGCATGGCTTTCATGGCTTATCTAGGAGTGGATTCATCGCTTGGTCAACTTTCATGACAAGGGATCTTTGGAATTTTGAAATATTTTGGAGTTTGTAATGATGCTTGATTTGGAATGATTTTATTTTGGATTTAGGACTTTAGGAAAGATTTTAATCAAATGGATGATTGAAAGAACTAATTGTCATGTGGGCTTTTGAAATTAAATGTAGTGGGCTTTGAGAATTTAAAATATAAATTAATTTTGGAAAAAAACTTAGGATAATTAAATATTGAGTTTAGTGTAGGAATATGTCATTAAGGCTTGTTAAAAATTTTAAGTGATTTTGAATTTAATTGGTGGGCTAATTTGGTGGATTTGAGCATATGGTCAAAATTGGGCCTTTTTGATTTGAATGAAATTAGGCTTGCAATTAGACCAAATTGGGCTTGAATTTTGTTTATAATAGATTTGGGGATACTTAATTTTGGTTTTGAATTGAGATTGGGATAAATTGGAGTTAATTGGGCCAAAATTGGGGCTAATTTGGAGACATTTGGGCCTTTAAGGGCAAATTGGGGCTTTTTGTCAAATTAGGTAAAATTGGTCAAATTTGGTCAAATTGATGATCAAGTATTTGAAATTGGGAATATTTGGGAAGATTTTGGAATTTTTGTAATTTTTAGGTCGTGAGGGGCATTTTGGTAATTTTGGCAATTTTTTGGGGTATTTTGGAAATTTGACAAATTTTGGTCAATTTAGGTGGCGGGGAGTGTTTTGAGATGATATTAGGATAAATTTTTGTACTTTAGATAATTTTTGGATTTTTGACAAAAATTAAGGTTTTAGGGGTATTTTGGTAATTTTTGGATTTTGGGCTAAAATGGGCCAACAAGCCATGAAGCCATACCAAACCAATAGGAGACATGTGAGGACTCTTTTTGGATGCTCAATAGGTTGGTTCTAACCCTCTTTATCAAAGATTAGGGGTATATGGTCATCCATATGAGCTTTCCAAAAGTAGTCATGAGATCAAACTAAGGGGTCTTAAGGTTTTAGGGTATGTGAAAGGTGTAGTGTGTGTGCAAGTTAGCCCCACCAAAACTAGATCACCCAGGGTTAGTCCTAATGTCTGGCCATCCTTTGGGAGACTCCCCTTGAGCTCTTCCATACTGACCCCACCTACTAAGTGCTAGAGCTTAGAACCAACTTGTGGAACTTCAAGTTGAGCAAAGAAGGGTTTAGACTTTTAATTGGTGAGAACTCCTTTTCTAGTCCTCTAGGAATAGTCAACAGGAAAGCTCTATGGCTAGACCCTAAGCTACTAAAGAGGAAAAATCTAGACCTCAATCAAAAATGAGGTCAACAGGGTTGTCCTTGGCTTGGTCCACTTTCATGAGGAGGGATTTTTGAATTTATGAATTATTTTTGGTGAATTTTGGCATGATGCTTGATTTTGGATTTTTGGACTTTAGGAATGATTTTAATCAAATGGATGACGAAGGGAAATAATTATCATGTGGGCTTTGAACTTGTGCATTTGGAATTAAGTATAGTGGTGTTGACCTCGCTTTTGGTTGAGCTCTAGTTTTTCCTCTTTAGGTCTAGCCATAGGACTTTCCTATTGACTATTCCTATAAAACTAGAAAAGGAATCCTCACCATTAAAAATTCCAAGCTCCTCTTTACTCAACTTGAACTTCCACATAGTGGTCGTAACCTCTAGCACTTAGTAGGTGGGGTCATTATGGGGAAGCCCAAAAGAGTTCCTATAGGACTGCTTGACCTTAGGGTTGACCCTGGGTGCTGGTTTAGAGTTAAGGTATTCACCTCATTCACAATCACTCACAAATACAAACCCAAAGTTTCTTGACTATGATCCCTTAATCCTTTGGAAGACTCATGTAGATGGTCCCCTAAACCCCCTATGGTCCCCTAAACCCACTGGCCCTAGGCTAGGGTTTAGCTAAGACCAGTACATAGTGGACACAAATGGGGTTTCCATTGATCCACAGCTCATTTATGGTGGTTGGCACCCCAATTCTACCAAAAATACTCAACTTTGCCTTTTTCCACCATACTCCCCCAAATTACCTAATTTCCTAATTACCCTTGAAACCCTAAATTTGGCCAAAATTCTCAAGTTTACTCAAAATACCCAAATTTGTTCAAAAATTATTTCAAAATATTTGAAAACATCCAAATTACCCAAAATCACCAAAAAAATTACCAAATTACCAAAATGCCCCTCCTTAGCCCAAAATTTCTAAAATTCTAAAAAATCCCAAATATTCCCAACTCCTTCCAAGTATTCCCAATTTCAATTTTTCTCAACTACCACATGACCCAATTTTACGATTTTTACCATTTTAACCAAAACCCCCACATTGTCTTTAAAGGCCCAATTTTCCCAAATTTACTTGAAGAGTCCATCAGTTTGGTCCCAATTTCGCCCAATTTGAATCCTAAATTCAATTTCACCTTCTATATGACCAACCTAAACCAAATAAAAGCTCCATTGATCTATTCTTTGAGCCTAATTTTGATCTAAGTCAAACTCCCAATTTTGGCCCTATGACTTGGTTCCACAAAATTGAACCCCATGGCCTACTCCGCTCGCCTCAATTTGATTCCTAAACTCTTTATAAAATACCTAAAAATTAAACTTAACCTTCAATCAACCTTGGTGAAGCCTCAATTTTATTTAATTTCAACCCAAATCCAAAAAATCCTCAATTTTGCCCTAAATTGGTCATGTCTCAAAATTTCACCAAATTGATTGCCTTAGTCCCAAAGTTTCAACTCCATTCCTTCATGAAAAATCTTTATAACATCTCCTTTGATAATTTAGACCATTTAAAAGAGAAAAATTCCAAGCCTAGCTTAACCTAAGCCCAAGTCTAGTCCAACATGCCTAAATTGACCAAAATCTCAAAATCCTTCAAATTGAGTCAAAATCCCTAAATTGACCAAAATCTCAAAATCCTTCAAATTGAGCTTCCAATTGAACTCAAAATTACTTCAATACTTCACCAAAATGTTCTTTACAATCAATAAGTTGGGGTCAAATTCATGGCTAGCCTAACCCAAACCCACTTTAAACCAAATTGACCTACATGGACCCCTTCACCAAAAGTTGACCCAATCTAGCAAAATTAGTCAAGGCAAAGCCACCACAGCCAAATTTTGGACCTTATTGACTAGGATAAACCCCATGGAATTACCAAAATTAGCTATGGACCAAAAGATCCCCAAATAGAGGGATTTATTTCCAAAATTCCTTAACCTTAAGGGATTTTTGCCAAAACTAAACACCTGCCCAAATAAATTGTTGTGACAGATTCCCCTGGCTTACCTAACCTCCTGGCCACCTCTCCTAGCCTTACCAGCCGGCCTAATCACCGGAGGAACCAAAACCATGAGCCACCCTCAAGAAATCCAAACCCAATTTTAACATAGAGGCCACCTCATCTCATTTGAAGTTTGGAGTCTCTCCGCCCTCCACATAGGCAACACTTTGCACCCACACATTGACCCACAAAGCCACAGCAAACCATTTTTAGAAAAGCTCCACCTCTATGGCCATAAAGGTGTGAAAAAAAATTTCTTAAGGATAGCCTCTAAAATTACTCCCTGAGCTTCCTTGAGACCTCCACAGTGCAATCCAACCACTCCAGTGCCCTAATTATCCTTGCCGAAGTTCAACTTTGGAGCTCAAATCCTTGCCGGAGATAAGACATTCTCCACCACACCTCCATAGTGTACAAAATCCAAATTAAATTCTCCCACACCATCAACACACTGAACTAAGATAAAGCTCTATCAAATCTCCCAAGTACAGAGCCTCTAAGATAGCTCAAGACCAACACTCAAATCCAGCCTTGATCGAATTTGGGTCTAGACCTTTCACCAGAACGAGAGGCTCAATCCTTAGCCTCCTTGGACCTCCTCGAAAGTGTCAAGCACCT
Source organism: Phalaenopsis equestris (assembly GCF_001263595.1). Lineage (NCBI taxonomy): Eukaryota > Viridiplantae > Streptophyta > Magnoliopsida > Asparagales > Orchidaceae > Phalaenopsis > Phalaenopsis equestris. The sequence continues at coordinate 22,479 of NW_018222497.1, forward strand.
CTGATTGAAGCTTTCTTTAACAGAGAAAAGGTATTTAACATCCCCTCTTCCCGAGCCTATTTTGATTCTCCATTTGATTATGGTTAGTTTAATAGCATGTTTATCGTATAGATGTGTTCTTCACACTTAGACGAGTCCATAGGATCAAACCCGAGGTCATTTGGTTGAGAAATGAGTGAGATCTTAGGTTTTTAATGTTAATGGTCACGAGTTAGCCTATTTAAAGACGATGACGGAGAGCCATCCGATTGCGTGTTTATCTCATCAACAGACGAGATCTAGCTTGATGAACACTCGGTGCGTGAATCGCGGGCCGCGTGGCATGCCAGGGTGGAAAGCACAACGAATGGGAGCGTGATGTGTCGTCATTCGGAGCTGCCTAAGATGAGGTGGTGCCGCACGTTTAAATAGATAAATATGGAATTAAACAAATCAAAAAATGATCCCTAACTTCTAAAATACATATCTTTGTATAGAAAAATCACAAAAATAAAATAAAAATAACCTCTTGTTCAGTGAACAAAGGAGAAAAATGTGGAAATACTTTGAAGTTTATGTGATGCATATTTTATTTTTAATTAATTAAACACTATTTTGAGTCTTCTAATTCTACATGCATGTAGACATTTCACCATGACTTGAAATTTTGGCATGTTGTTGCCTCTATCATAGGGAACATTCTCTGATTTTTCCAAAGTCAGAGGAGATCTCTAGACAGAGATCCATATTTTTCAAGTTTATGTCTATTATTTGGATAAATCAATCATAATTATTAGCATGTTGCTTACAAAATTCCAAAAAAATTTTGAAAGGTTTATTATGGTTAGAGAAACCTTTGGAAAACGTTTCATGATCCGAGTCACTAAGAATGCACCAAATTTTTACAAATCCTAAAATATAAAAAAATTAAGTTTGTGAAACACAAACATCTAAATGACTTGATTTATAATCTCCACTGTAATTTGAAGTTCAGAGCACTCCCCATAAAAAATTTAAAAATATCTGGAGCTCATTTGATAACTCAAAATGATTTTCTAAGTTAAATGTTGTTTTTAACACTAAAATGATTTTTAACAATTAAAACATAACTCAAAAGATTATAAAAATTAGTTTTGGGAGTTCTTTGTGATTAGAGAGATTTTCTAAAAATAAATTTTTAATTAAAATAAAAATTCCATTTTTAAGCATTTCCTTAACATTTAAATAATTAAAAAATGAAAAAAATCAAAAAAATAATAAAATTCATAGAAATGTTAATAAAATTCATAGAAATGTATAATAAAATTCATAGAAATGTTCTAAATTGTTTCCTAAGCACTGAGAAACAATTTGAATATTTTTCTTGATTTTTATAAGTGAAGATATTGAATTTTGAAGCTTAAAATAATTTTTAATGGCTAAAAATAGATTTTCACTAAAATAATTCTAACAATTTAAAAAAAAAATCAGAAAAAATGTGAAATTTATTTCTCTCGGTTCCTTAACCTCGGAGAGATTTAATAAAAATTTGAAACTTAATTTTCCATATTTAAAATATTTTATAATTAATAAATACTCCATAACTAGAAATAATTTTAATGATTAAAATAAAACTCAAAAAATCATGAAATTTGATCCCAATGATTCTCTGATCTAAGTCTACCTCCAGAAAAAATTTCAAGGGATTAGGTTTTACCTTAGCCAAGTTAGGGAATTCTCTTTAAAAAATCCTCTTTCATGCATATAAATAAATATATAAATTGAATTAAAATTTAAAAAATCACATTTTCTCCTCGGATGTCTTAATTGACCCATGAATGAGGTGGAATAAAAAATCCAAAGTCATTTGAATTAAATTTGATGAATTATGAAGTCTTAGAGCCTTAGGGGCAAAAATATAATTTTAGAAATTTAGTCTTAATGAACATTTAGGCTTAATTCAAGAAAGGAAAATAGGTAACCTTTGATATTAATTAACATATTTAGATGATTGAAACAGAAGGGATTTATTGGTAGAAACCAATCTCACTTCTTTCAATTAAAGGACAAATTTGTAATTTTCTTAAATTATTAAAATTCTGAAGTCTAGTCAATTAAATGATCTTAGACTTAGGTGTATGATTTTGGGCGTTGATAACTCACTAAATTACCACCCTTATTTGTTATTCAAAATTCTGAAGTCTAGTCCGAACCTAGCTTAATATAAACCCTATTTAATTTTTCATATTAAATAGGGGAAATTGTTAGCAAATAAAGTGGTTTTTTAGACCAAACGTATGTCATATATTTCTTATTTTATTTGATTGAGTCTCATCCTCAAGTCTTGTGTTCATCCTTTGGGATAGATACAGGGTTTGAGGTACAGTGCTCTTTCATTTAAACTATAAAACATTTGGGGTCACTTTGATTTCATATTTTTCTAAACTTAAATATATATGTATATTAAAATGTCCTTCCAAAGTTGGTGATAGAATTTGGATTCTGGTGCCGACAGCTTCTTTCGGGCAACAACTCAACTTGTTAGTGTTGACAGCTTCTGGCGAATCCACTGTGGACAAGCTTTTCTCTCCATTTAAATAAGGAAATATTATCTTCACACATCGATAATGTGTCCATTCCTCCCTTGGAACAAATTACCCTTCTTTCATTGACATACTTTACCCATTTCTATCTTTGAGAAAGCACGACCAACTTTTTGGACTTTAGGTCTGTCTATTTAATCACCATTGAACAGAGGGCTTCAAGAGGCCATTAAGGACTCTTTAAATCTTCATGTGGGTTTGGTCCCCCAATAAGTGTGTTGGTGGACTAGTTCCACTCGGGCATTGTGTGTTGCTAAATGGGTCTTGCACTTGGTCCTAAACACTTCACATCTCCCTTTCAAGATTGATTTGTTATTTGGCAAATTAAATCATATTGTGTTATGCCGCGTGCACTTCAAAATTAATTAAAATTTTCTACTTTTAATTTACCTTTTACTAAAAATTTTAAAATCCCCACAAATTGAGATTTATCTGGTCTACAGATTAACCTCTGTTAAGTTTTAGTGATTACACTAAGATTACAAGGTTTTGGCCCTATAGCTAACCCCAGAGCTTTCTATTTTAAAGTTGTTGCAATGGCCTTCCCAACACTGAAATTTTCTTGTAACTTTCCGACAAGCCATGAAGCCCACAATGTCTCTCCTACCATTAAATTTGATGCTAGATTTGAAAACCTCGATGTTATCCTCGGGAAGGCCCCGTTCGTCATACTGAAAGTCACCGCTCCAGAAATTCAGGAGCCGTCTACTGAATTCAACCCGAACTGTCTTCAGGACTTCCCTTCTTATAAGAAGGCCAATACTACTGTTGCTACTATGGCACCTACCAAGCCTGCTGTCTCTGCTATTGTTAAGGGGAAAGAAGTAATGATCAAAGAAGATCCGACTGAAGGATTAGCTGTCCCACCATCAATACTAAACCGAACTCAAAAGAGAAACCACAACAGGAGAGTTCAAAGAGCCACTAATGCCCAAGCTCCTGAGGAGATACCCGTTAAAGAAGATGCTCACCAAGACAAATCAAGATTACTAGAAACATATCCACTTCTGCAGGGAAGTAGATTCCATCCTGTAATGGTTACTAATGTATACGAGGGTATCCAAAAAATCACCGCCACGTTACCAACACTTCATGGACAGGGTATGGAGAAAAAGAAACATACTCCTATCACCCGAGCAAGTTCAATTTTTTGGAGACTAGCTACAATTGAGGGCTGCTCAGTTAATGAACTACTTAAACGAGTGGGACATGCAATTTCCCCTCGCATAAAAAAAAAAAAATTTTAAGGGACGTCAAATCCTCTATAAGATCGTAAAAGTCAACTTAAAGTCCGCCTACCTGTATTCCCGTCTGGTTCCGCTTGGGAAGCAAAGTTGACACTGTTATTTTCACCACAGATTCTAGATGTACTAGGACCACAGCCCGTCGACCGGTTAAGTCAATACTGGGTCCAAGAGTCCTACCGATCACCCACTTCAAAGACATTCCTAAAATTTCAAAGGAAATGATGAAGAAATTTCCCTGTACTGTAGTCGTTCTGCACCATGGGGAGCATACTTCCCTTCGACATACCGATGTTTTTTGCTAGGACACTCTATCCTGAGACATCATCGTCAAAGAAAAGGTTGTGGATACCCAAGGTCGCTATACCGATTCAGTCTAATAAGCCCACAGGGCAAGATCATGGAATGATGCCAGGGTCCAAAGTATCTGACATTATCGCAGCAATTGCCAGCAATATGGAAGAGCAAGAAGAGATCCAGTAGGATCCTCCAAATTTTAAGATAATCAAAGATTCAATAATCAAAAAAAAAAGTTGAGATGCTTAGAGTCGAGGTTTTCGAGTTAGCCCGAGAACACAGAGTTTTCATCAATGATGATGATGAAGATTTTGATTATAACGATTACCTCCAAGAAGATTTCATGGATGTCCATGTCATTGAAACCAAAGCCGCTAAATCTGCACGCAAGGCTCAACAGCTCATCAAAGAGAACATTGTAGATAAGCTGCGTAGGGCTATCTTCCTAAGGGATGAGCAAGTTAGCTAACTGGTGAAAAGAATAGATGAAATGGCCGCAGAAATGACCACCATGGACACAATTTAAATGCAATCACAAGCACTTCAACTAGCCTCTTCAAAGATCAACCAACCATAAATTATACATATTACAGATGAAAGAGGAGAAGTTGCCTCAGCAAACAGGGATGAGGAACCATAGAAGGATTCTTCATAAAACTCCATGCCAGAGAAGGAATTTAAACCAATGGTTGAGCATGTTCGGGAGACCTTAACCCAATCTAAGGGTAGTGTATTGATTTTGAAGTGTAGACCTTACCTAGAAGAATTTGATGTCGTAACCTTCCCTAAGGGTTTCGTGGCCCCAAACTTTAAGATATTTGATGAGACTGGAAATCCCAGACAGCATATAACACATTTTCAAGCCAATTGTGGCAACACAAAGATTGTGGCAACACAGTGGCAACACAAAGAGTAATGAAGCTTTACTCTTCCAACAGTTTGTCCGCAGCCTATCAGGGACTACTTTCGATTGGTATGTTGATGTGCCCAACAGTTCAGTTAAGAAATTTGTCGAGTTGGAACAATTATTTGTCAAAAGATTTGCTGAAGTGCAACACCATGTCTCAATAGGAAAACTCATGATGGGAAAACAAAAGGCCAACGAAAGTTTGGTGGATTACATTTTGAGGTGGAGAAATCTTAGCATGAAATGTAAAACTCAACTACAGAAACATCACACAATTGAGATCTTACTCAAAAGGATTCATAGGCCAGTAGCATTCATGCTCAAGGGACTCACCGTGAAATCCTTCGAGAAGCTACTCAGTAAAGCCAGCAATCTTCAAGAGGAAATCAAACATATGGATTCTCATGAGAAATCCAAGGCAACCCGAGTATTTTAAAAGAAGTCAGGAACAATAATGAATATCAACAAAGGAAAGCAACCAATGAAGATATATCTAGAAAATCCTTGCCAATCTTCATCACAGCATACTCACAGCATACTCAGAAATAGAGCAGCCAGTCCAACCAGCAATCGCCTCAAGAAGGATCACCTCAAATGGGGAATAAGATAATATCTCTGGCAGAACGATAGAAAATGGTGTATTCTTTCAAAGATGAATTCGTATCCAAAATGTTCAGAAGTCTGATGAAGAAGCCTGAGTTCATATTACCAGATCTAAAGAAACCCAAAGAGGCGGATAAAAAAAATCAACTAAATTATTGTCCATACCACAGGTTGCTGGGGCACACTATAGAAGAATGTTTCATCTTTAAACCTTAAAGAAAGGAATATAATGATCCCAAAAGAATATTTAAAAGAACTTGAAAAAGGTTCCATAAATATGATTTTGGTTGAGCCAATCTCTCTGATTGATCCATATGCTGGAAAAAATGGATGGAGTACGACTTGGAACAAGCTCAAGAGGGTCTTAAACCAAATACAAGATTCATTGAAACAATCTTCCAAATATACCAAAAAAGGCGAATGGAATGAAGTATGGAGAAAATCATCTAACAAAATATTGAATCAAATTCAGAACGCATCAAAACAAGCCTTCATTCAAAATCTTTAGCCTGCCAAACCCGAGACAAAGATTTCACCAAAAGATTCGTCATCATCAAAGACAAAGAAGAAGAAGAACACTACTATGAAGATTGATAGCACGGGGGGGGGGGGGGGGGGGGGGGCAGAGGGGGGGTCTGGCTTCCTCTACTAGATTGGTTTTCTCGGATTTGGGGAAGAAAGCCCTCGAAGCCCTTACTTTGTATGATTATAGTTTTGCCCCTTTGGGGTCTTATGAATATAATGATTGTGGTTTTGGCTACATTTTAACTGTTTCTGGTGATAACGTAAATGATTATAATCAATCTAGCTTTGATCTCAATTCCTAAAACGATCCTCAAATCGTAATTGAGTCTGATGAACTTGCTAACAAAACCAAAGAAGACATTGGCAATACCGCTTACGACAGCACCAAGAGTGAGGAACCAATTCTCGAGCACCACAGTACACTGCTTGACATCAAATTAGATCTTTCCAAGAAAGAAGAAACACCAAAAGATTCGACAATGATATCTCAAGAAGAAGAAATTACAGAAGTGAACTTAAGGAGCGGGAGAGTGTTACCCACGAGAGCAGCTCCAACAGATAAAAAAAATAGATATTAACTTGAGAAGAGCTACCTCCACCTCCATGACTGGAAGAAACACAGAACTAAAAGAAAATTGGAGGATCATACAAAAAAGATTACAACATGCTAGCTCATTTTAGCAAGTTGTTGGCTCAATTAAGCATCTACGATGCTATGATCCTATCAAAGAAGATGAGAGTCTCTGGTTACAGCTTTGCTTGGGTCAGAGATTTGCTTAGCCCAGTTGGCCAGCACATCCTCAGATTAAGTTTGTTCGTTGAAAGAACAACCTAGGGTAACCTTCACAGATAAAGACTTGTTGCTCGGTACTGCTGACCACAGTCATCCACTCTACATCTCTGTTAACATTGGCAGATTTGTGTTTTCCAGAGTTTTAGTTGATTCATCCTTAAACTTGATGAGTCTACGGACATAAACCTATTTGGACATCGAGGCTCAGGAGCTTACAACCGATAAAATGATGCTAAGAGAATTCAACCAGGGATTCAATCGAAAGGGAGGGAGAGCCCTTGGATCCATTACATTGCTTATGAAGGTTGGAGAACTAACAACAACCCCTAAATTTCATATCATTGATGCTGAGACCTCTTTCAATGCTCTACTTGGTTGGCCGTGGATTCATGAACACAGTATGGTTCCATCTTCTCTACACCAGTGCATTAAGTACTACAAAGAAGGACACGAACATTGCATTAAGGGAGATCTACAACCGTTTTCAGGTCATGAAGTGGGCATTCATGAAGATGCTGCCTACTACGCACCTCCAGAGAAAACTGTCTTTTCTTGTGAAATGGAAAAAAGTAAAAGTGAAGATTCAAAAAAATCACAAAGAGGAGGCCATTCAACTAGGTTTTAGCAATCTTCCACTACTCCTTTGCAACAAGTTAGTGGAGGTTCTTTTAGTTCGCGCACTCGAGGTTGAGGCCAGGGACATGGACGTGGATGAATCAACTTAATCGTTGAACGGACTGAGCCAACCATCAAAATTGGTGATGAAGACAGTTATGAAGATGAAATAATGATGACAAAATAAAAGAAACCTCAATACGAGATATCCTTATAATATGTAGAGAAAAGCGAATATTAGACGATGTATGATTGGAAAAACCACAATGTGAATGCTATGACCCTTTCTCAGATTAGCCCTCAAAAGGTCGAGAGTTTAAAAATCAAGGAAGTCCTTAGTATTGGTTCAAAGCTGATCAAATTTTATCGTGCTTCTACCTCTAATAATCTTGAAAATCATGTAAACTTGGATGATGATCCTAATGAGTTAATGGAATTTCCTTTTGGTTACTTTTACCCTTGTGTACAAAAGTTAATTCAACAGGGACACTTGCCAAAAACAAATGCCAAAAGATAAATTTCAACTTTTTCAAAAATTATGGAATGTTAAAATTCAAACTCCAAATTTGAAAGAGGGCCTTGGATTTAGTGTAGTCGGACCAGTCAATGATTTGCAATCTTGTATGGTTATTGTTACAGAATTGGAAGAGGATTGCCTCGATATAGAGGATGACTCTACTGATCAACTGCTAGAAGTTGCTCCGCCAGAATTTGAGGAGGAAATTAAATCCACTATTGATGAATTGAAGCAAATTAACATCGGGACTGGAGAACAACCCCGACCTATATTTTTAAGTTCTCTACTCAACAATGAAAAATTTCTACAGTCGATCAAATTGTTAACTGAATTCAAAGATTGCTTCTCATGGAGTTATGATGAAGTGTCAGGACTGTCAGCAAAAGTTGCAATTCATAAACTCGGGGTGGATAAGAATATAACCCCGGTAAAATAAGCTCTCAGAAGAATGCGCCTCAAGATAGAGCAACAAGTAATTGCCGAGGTAAAAAAGTTAATAGACACAATGCTAACTTCGTGAAAGAATAGCAATACCCTACGTGGTTGGCCAACGTTGTTCCAGTCAAAAAGAAAAATAGACAAATTCGCGTTTAAATAAACTTTAGGGATTTGAACAAGGCATGTCCAAAAGACGAGCTTCCACTACCAATACCAGAAATGATGGTGGATATTGCTTCAACACACAAAATTTTCTCCTTCATGGACAAATCATTGGGATACAACCAAATCAAGATGGCTCCCGAGGATGTAGCACTTACAGCCTTCGAAACACCGATTGGAATTTTATGCTACATAGTAATGTCGTTCGGCCTAAAGAACGCCGGAGCAACATATCAACGTGTAATAACAAAGATTTTCAATGACCTCATTCACAAGAAAGTGAAATGCTATTTGGATGATTTGGTCATCAAGAGTAAATGAATGATAGACCATTTATATGATTTGTGGATCGTGTTCGAACTGTTACGACAATATGACCTTAAAATAAATCCCTTAAAGTGAGCCATTGGCGTTACCTCTGGAAAATTTCTAAGATTAGTTGTCCGTCATTAGGAAATTGAGATCGACCCAGATAAGTTTAAAGCTATCTTGGAAATGCCTCCACCGAAAACCTTGTAACAACTACATTCCTTTTAATGAAAGTTGGCATAACTGAGACACTTTATTTCTAATCTCTCAGGTAGGTGTCAGTTCTTCTCAGCATTAATTAAAAAGGATGGCAAATTTTTTTGGGAAGAGAAATGTCAGTGGGCCTTTGAGAACATTAAACAATATTTAATGACACCTCTTATTTTTGCAGCCCCTATCATAGAGAAATCGTTGATACTTTATATTGTGGTCTTAGACGACTCTCTAGGAGCCCTCTTAGCCCAAGTCAATGATGAGGGTAAAGAAAATGCACTCTACTATTTGATTTCCCGTCTAATACTGACGGAGATGAGGTATCCGCCTATCGAGAAGCATTGTCTAGCCTTGATTTTTTGCTGCCCAAAAGCTCAGATTTTTGCTGCCCAAAAGCTAAGACATTACATGCTTTCTCATAAGATTACCCTGTTGAACTGACTTTTGGTTGAGGTCTAGTTTTCCTCTTTAGTAGCCTAGGGTCTAGCCATAGGTCTTTCCTATTGACTATTCCTAGAAAATTAGAAAAGAAACCCTCACCATTAGAAATTTCAAACTTCTCCTTACTCAACTTGAAGTTCTACATAGTGGTCCTAACCTCTAGCACTTATTAAGTGGGGTCAATATGGGGGAGCTTAAAGTGAGTTCCCATAGGACTGCTTGCCCTTAGGGTTGACTCTGGGTGTTGGTCTAGAGCTAAGGCCCTCACTACAATCACATCACTCGCAATCACTCACAAATACACTAAACCCGAAATTCCTTGACTTTGATCCCTTAATCCTTTGGGAGACTCATTAGATGGTCCTCTAAACCCTCTGGCCTAGGCTAGAGTTTAGCTAAGACCAGTACACAAAGGACTCAAATGGGGATTCCATTGGTCCATAGTTCATTTATGGTGGTTAGCTCCCCAATTCGACCCAATTTATTTAACTTGGTTTTTTGCCCCTAAACTCTCCCAAATTACCTAAATACACTTGGGACCCTAAATTTGGCCAAAATTCCCAAATTCAGCCAAAATACCCAAAATCCTTCAAAAATCATTTCAAACCTTTTGAAGATACCCAAATTACTCAAAACTACCTAAAAAAAAATTGTCAAATTTCATAAAAAATTGTCAAATTACCAAAATACCCCACCTTAGCCTAAAATTTCAAAAATTCCAAAAAAATCCAAAAAATACCCAAAACGTTCTAAGTATTCTCAATTTCATTTTTCTAAACTACCATATGACCTAATTTGAACATTTTAACCAAAACCCCGAAATTGCCTTTAAAGGCCTAATTTCCCCAAGTTTACCTCAAATGTCGATCAAATTTGTCCCAATTTCCCCCAATTTCAATCCTAAACTCAAATTCACCTTCCATATGAATAATATAAACCAAATTCAAGCTTAATTGGCCCATTATTTGAGCCCAATTTTGATCTAGGTCAAACCCCCAATTTTGGCCATATGACTTGATCTCACAAAATTGAACATATAGCCTACTTAATTTATCACAATTTATGTTGAAAACTCTTCATAACATTCCTAAACATCAAACTTGACCTTCAATTTTCCTTGGTGAGGCCTCAGTTTCATTTAATTTCAGTTTGAAATCAAAAATCCCCAAATTGGCTATGTCTCCAAATTTCACCAAATTGATTGCCCTAACCCAAAATTTGGCACCGAATTTATGTTGAAAACTCTTCATGAAATTCCTATTGATAATTTTCAACAATAAATTTGCACTTTGCCCAAGCCTACCCCAATCTAGACCCAAGTCTAGCCCAACATGACTAAATTGATCAAAATTCAAAAATCCCTCAAATTTGACCCCCAATTGAACTCAAAATCATTTCAAGTCTTCACCAAAAATCTTCATGAAAATTTCTTCATGACAATCATCTACACAATGTTGATCAATCAATTGGGCTCAAGGTCATGGCTAGCCTAACCCAAACCCACTTTAAGCCAAATTGACTTACATGGACCCCTTTACCAAAAAATTGACCCAATCAAGCCCAATTGACCAACCAAAGACCATCAAAGACAAAATTTAAACCTTATTGACCAAACTAAACCCCATGGAACCACCCAAATGAGCCATGGACCAAGGTATCCCCAAATCAAGGGATTTGATTCCAAATTTGGATTCCAAATTTGCTTTTTTGCCAAAACTAAACACCAACCCATTTAATTGTTGTGACAGATTCCCTTGGCTCACCTGACCTCCTATTGGCTCACCTGACCCTTGGCTCACCTGACCTCCTAGCCACCTCACTTGGCCTGGTCGGCTGGCCTGCTGGCCGAAAAACACCAAAATCATGAGCCACACCAAAAAAATCAAAACCCAATTCAAACCTTAAGGCCACCTCATCCAATTTTAAGTTTAGAGCCTCTTTGCCCTCCACATAAGCAGCACTTTACACCCTTCAATTGACCCACTTAGCCACCACTGACCACTTTATAAAAGCTCACCTCCATGGCCAATGGGAGTGGTGCTGAAATTTCTCAAGGAGATCTTTCAAAATTTCTCCCTGAGCTTCCTTGAGACCCACAGTGCAACCCAACTACCCCATTGCCCTAAATCTCCTTGTAGGAGTTCAATTTTGGAAGAGTTCAATTTTAGAGTTCAATTTTTGAGTTCAAAACCTTGTTAGAGATAGGACAGAGCTTTCCACACCTCCAAACTCCACCAAAATCAAATTAAACTCACCCACACCATCACAACAGTGAAAGAAGAAGAAGCCCCATCAAATCCCCCTCATATAGAGCCCCTAGCATATCTCTAGAGCAACACCTGAAATTGAGCTTGGTCTAATTCATACCTAGACCTTTCATCATAAAAAGTGGCTCAATCTCTAACCTCCTTGGACCTCCACGAATGTGTCGAGCACCTCTGATTGAAGCTTCCCTTCTCAGAGCAAAGGTATTGAACTTCCCCTTATACCGAGATTATTTTAATCCACCATTTAATTTGATCTAATTTAATGACATCATTATCATATAGAGATGTTCTTCACACCTAGACTCGCATATAGAAACAACCCGCACTTAATTTGGTGGAGAAATGAGTGAGATCTTAGGGTTTTAGTGTTAACGGTCACGGGTTAGCCTATTTGGGGATGATGATGGGGAGCCATCCGATCGCAAGTTTATCTCATCAATGGATGAGATGAAGCCGGGCAGTACTTCGGTTCATAAGGCACAGGCCGAGTCAACGGCCACGTGGATGGAGGCGTCCAACTAGAGAGTGCTACGCGTGTTTTCTGAGCCGCCTAGGATCTAGTCAACACCGCGTGTTTAAATAGAAAAATAGGGCATTAAATAAATAAAAAAAAGATCCCTAACTTCAACAATCTGTATCTTAGTGTAGGAAAATTACAAAAATAAAATAAAAATACTCACTTACTCAGTGAATAGAAGAGAGCAATTGGGAAATTTTTTGAAGTTTATTTGATGCATATTTTATTTTTAATTAATTACATATAGTTTTGAGTTTTTTGATTCTCCATGCATGTATACATTTTACCATGGCTTAAAATTTTGGCATGTTGTTACTTCTATCTCAGGGAACATTCTTTGATTTTTCTGAAGTAAGAGAAGATCTCTAGACAGAAATCCTTTTTTTCAATTCTATGCTATTATTTGCATAAATTAATCATAATAATTAGCATGTTACTTAGAAAATTCTAGAAAAATTGTAAAAGGTTTGCCATGACCTGGGAACTCCTTGAAAAATGTTTCTTAATCTAGGTCATTAAGAATGTACCTAATTTACACAAACCCTAAAATGTAAAGAAAATTATTTTTGGGAAACATAAAAATCTAAATGACTTGATTTTAACTATCCACTTTAATTTGAAGTTCAGAGAACTCCCCATAAAAATTTCAAAACATTTGGAGTTCATTTGATAACTCAAATTGATTTTCTATGTTAAGTCCCATTTTTTACATTAAATGATTTTTAATAATTAAAATTTAACTCAAAAGACTATGAAAATTAGTTTTTGGATTTCTCTATGATTAGAGGAATTTATAAAAATAAAATGGTAATTAAAATAAAAACTTAATTTTTAGCTTACAAAAATTGCATGTTAAACAACAATGTCACCCTGCATGAAAAACAAAACTATTAGGACAGCCACAAAACCAAAACCAAAACAAAAATTAAAATCAGCCAAGATAAAATTCACCCTGACAACATTCACAATATAAAACAGTTCAAAATTTAATCACAAACATCACAAAAACCACAATTATAACTAAATTAAGACATCTATATCAGATAATCGGGAATCCCTCAGAGGAGGTAACCTACAGTTGCTAATCAGGCTTCCCACGATCTAAATGAAAGTACGGAACTCATTAAGTTGAGTTTAGTAAATTCATTTGGACTAAGTGAATCCAATAAAAAATAGAAAAAATAGTGGTACCAGAATAAGGGAACTTTAGGATGCTAACCGGTGTCGCTCTAATCAACTTTAACATGGCCCATAAAATTTAATGAACTTCAACCATAAGGCCACATGACTTGACATAATAACTTGACACCCTAGAAAACTCAAACTCGTCATGGAAAGGAGCTTGTGCTAGCATGGTGGGTAGCACAACCATCTTCAACAACAAAACATGTCTTCCTCAGCTAAACCAACTTCCTTCCTTAGAGTTAAACAACCAAGCCATAGGATTTTGAGGTTGTCTGCTTATGCGACATAAATCCTCACCTCATCTCTTAGTCCTTTGTACAGCTCTGTTGTACAATATAAGCCCTAACTTGTTTTAAGACTCCGAGATTGTCATTTATCACGACCTAAATTCTTACATCTTCCAAGCTATTTGTATGATCGTTATGATCGTTTCACACCCCTAACTAATAAAATTGGTAGGATGAAACATTCAAATAATTTCTCCTCAAAACTGAAGCCAAACATTACGATAGCTTGGGAAGTCACCGAGGTTCTCCTCCGGATCTGTGACATCCCCTAGTTCTTCCTCTTTTTGACTTTATAATAAAATGTTTCAAATTTGAACCATTCCTCTTTTATACCTCTACGTCCGATCTAGTTTAAAAGTCCTATCCTTTTGAACTCTTTGAAGATAATGTTTCCTAATTTTTATCGTGAGTTTTCTTAGGTGACTTCGGTCATTTAAGAATTAATTAACTGTAGGGGCTTGCCCTTATAAAAAGCTTGTCCGAACCCGGCTGGCTTAATATAAACCCTATAATATAAACCCTATTTAATTCTTCATATTAAATATGGAAAATTATCGGCAAATAAAATGGCTTCGCAAACAAATGGATGTCATATATTTCTTAGTTTATTTGATCGAGCCTCATCCTCGAGTCTTGTGTTTATCCTTCGGAATAGATACATATTTTGAGGTATAACGCTCTTTCATTTAAACTATGAAAAGTATGGGGTCATTTTTATTTCATCTTTTCCTAAAAATATATGTATGTAAATTAAAATGTCCTTCCAAAGTGGGTGAGGGGATTTCGATTCTGGCGGCCGACAGCATCCAACGGGCAACAACTCCAAATAAAATACTGCCATCAGCTTCTGGCGACAACGCTGGGGATAAGCTTTTCTCTCCATTTAAATAAGGAAATATTATCTCCAAACATTGGTAATATGTCCATGTCCCTCTTGGATCAAATTGTTCTTCTTCCGTTGACATACTTTACCCATTTCTATCTTGGGAAAGTACGGCCTACTCCTTGGACTTCAAGACTATCTGTTTAATCACCTTTGAACACAGTGATTCAGGAGACCATTAAGAACTCTTTTAATCTTCATGTGGGGTCGGCCCCCAATAGGTGTGTTGGTGGACTAGTTCCACCTGGGCATTGTGTGTTGCTAAATGGGTCCCGCACTTAGTCCTAAACACTTTACATCTCCCTTTCATGTTTGATTTGCTATTCTGCAAATTAAATTAATTAGTACTATGTTGCACATGCATTAAAATTTTTTTATATTAATTAATTTTTTTTTACTTTTAAATTACCTTTTTGCTGAAAATTTTAAAATCCCTAAAACTAAGACTTACCCGGTTTACTGATCAACCTCTGTTAATTTTTAGTGCTTGAACTAAGATTATAAGGTTTTAGCCATATAACTAACCCCAGAGCTTTTTGTTTAAAGCTATTTTGATGGCCTACCCAATGCTGACTTTTCCTTGCAACTTTTCGACAAGCCATGAACCCCGCAGTGTGCTCCTACCATTAAGTTCAAAGCTGGATTTGAAGACCTCGAGGTTATCCTCTTGAAGGTGTTGTTCGTCGTCATGAGAGTCACCACTCATGAAGTTCAGGGGCCATCTATTGAGTTCAACCTGAACTGTCTTTAGGACTTCCCTTCTTATAAGAAGCCCAAGACTACTATTGCCACTATGGCAACTACCAAGCTTGTTGTTTCTGCTGCTGCTAAGGGGAAAGAAGTAATGATTATTAAAGATACTATTTTAGGATTAACTGTCCCACCATCAGTGTTTGAAATTTGATCAAGTTCAAAGAAAGCACCACTAACCAGAATTTAAAGGAGAAACCACCATAGGAGAGTTTAGAGGGCCACTAAAGCTCAGGCTCCTGAGGAGATACCCATTAAGGAAAATCTCCACCAAGATGAGTCAGAATTACTAGAAATTTATCCGCTTCGGCAGTAAGTTGATTCCATCCTTTAATGGATACCAATGGATATGAGAGTATCCAAAAAATCACCACTGCATTACCATCGCTTCATGGATAAGGTGTGGAGAGAAAGAAACCTACTCCTATCACCCGAGTTAGTTCAGTTTTTCAGAGACTAACTATCAAAGAGGGCTGCTCAGTTAGTAAGTTACTTAAAAGAGTAGGGCATGCAATATCCCCTTGAATGAAGAATGAGATTTCAAAAGACGTCAAATCCGCCAAACGATCTCGAAAGTCAACTGAAGATTTGCTTACCCGCATCCTTGTCTGCTTTCCCTTGGGAAGCAGAGTTAATACTACCATAGTTACCACTGATTCTACCACTACCAGGACCTTAGGTCATCGACTGGTTAAGTCTAGACTGGGTCCGAGAATCCTACTAATCACCCACTTCAAAGACATTTCTAAACTTTCAAAAGAAATGATGAGGAAATTACACAGTACTGTAGTCGGTCTACACCATGGGTAGCATACTTCTCTTCGACACACCACTGTTTCTGCTGAGACACTTCATGTCAAGACATCAATGTCAAGAAAGAAGGTGTGGATACCCAAGTTTGATGTACATATGCAGTCCAGTGAGCCCGCAGAGTAAGATCATGGAATGAAGTTAGGGTCCAAAGTATCTGACATTGTCGCAGCAATTGCCAGCGAGATGGAAGAATAAGAGGAGGAGGTCCAGTGGGGTCCTCCATATCTTAAATCAATTCAAGAATCAATAATTGAAGAAAAAGTTGAAAAGCTCCGAGTCAAGATTTCTGAGTTGGCCCAGGAACATGGAGTCTCCATTGATGATGATGAAGACTTTAACTATAATGATGATTACCTCGAAGAGGATTTCATGATTTCATGGATGTCCATGTTATCAAAACCAGAGTCGCTACATCTGCGTGCAAGACTTAACCACTCATCGAAGAGAACATCAAGGATGAGCTGCATAGGGCTATCCTCCTAAGGGATGAGCAAGTCAATCCACTAGATAAAAGAGAAGAAGAGATGGACACATCCATGAGTGTTACAACAATTCAAGGACAATCTTAACACCCACAATAAGCCTCTCCAGAGGCCAACCAACTAGAAATAATATATATTACAGATGAAAGAAGAGAAGTAGCCTCAGCCAACAGACACGAGCAACCAAAGAAGGATTCTCCACAAGTGCCATACTAGAGAAGGAATTTAAGTAAATGGTTGAGCAGGTTCAAGAACCCTTAACCCAATCTAAGGATGAAGCATTAATTTTAAAGGGAAGACCCTATCTAAAGGAATTCAATGTCATACCACTCCGTAAGGGTTTCATGTTCCCAAACTTCAAGATATTTGATGGGACTAGAAATCCCAGAAAACATATAGCACACTTTCAAGCCAGTTGTGGCAACACAAGAAATAACAAAGTTTTACTCTTCCAATAGTATGTCAGCAGCTTTTTAGGGATCGCCTTTGATTAGTATGATAATTTACCCAATGGATTAGTTAAGACATTTGCCAAGCTAACAATTATTTCTGAAAATATTTGTCGGAGTGCAACATCATGTGTCAATAGGAGAGCTCATGATGGAAAAAGAAAAGCCCAACGAGACTTTGGTGGATTACATTTTGAGGTGGAGAAACCATAGCATGAAATGTGAACCTCAGCTACAGGAACATCACACAATCAAGATTTTACTCAAATACATTCATGAGCAAGTAGCTTTCATGCTCAAGGGACTCACCATCAAATCCTTCGAGAAGCTACTCAGTAAAGCCAGCTGTCTTCAAGAAAAAATCAAACATATGGATTCACACTAGAAGTCCAAGGCAACCAGAGTGTTTGAAAAGAAGTAAGAAATAATAGTGACTATCGACAAAGGAAAATAGCCAATGAAGATATATGCAGAAAATCTCCGTCAATCTTCATCACAGCAGACTCAGAAACAGAATAGCCAGTCTAGCCAGCGACCACTGACCACCTCAAGAAGGATCACCTCAAACAAGGAATAAGAGAATATATTTGGCAGAATGATAGAAAATGGTGTATTCTTTCAAAGATGAAGTTGTATCGAAAATGTTCAGAAGTCTAATGAAGAAGCCTATGTTCAGACTACAAGATCTGAAGAAATTCGAAGAGGTTAACAAGAAGGATCAACCAATTTGTTGCCCGTACCACAGGTTGCTTGGGCACACTATAGAATAATGTTTCATCTTTAATGATTGGCTAGAAAAGAATATTAAAGAAGGGAATATAACGATCCCAAAGGAATATTTGAAAGAACCCAAAAAAGGTTCTATAAATGTGATTTTGGCCAAACCAATCTCTTTGATTGATCTGTATACTGGAGAAGAAGGATGGAGTGCGACTTGGGACAAACTCAAGAGGGCCCTAAATCAAATCTAGGATTCATTAAAGCGGTCTTCCACATACACTGGAAAAGATTAATGGAATGAAGTTTGGATCAAATCATCCAAGAAAATATTGAATCAATCTAGAACGCATCAAAATAAGCCTCCGTTCAGAGTCTTCAGCTTGCCAAGCCCGAGATGAACATTTTGCCACAAGGTCTGTCATCGTCAAAGATAAAGAAAAAGAAGAATACTACTACAAAGATTGATAGCACGAGGGGTAGGATAGGGGCTGCCTCTACTAGATTGGTTGTCTCAGATTCGGGGAAGAAAATCCTCGAACCCCTAACTTTGTTTGATTATCTTATTGCCCCTCTGGGGTCATATGAATATATTAATTATGAATTCGGCTACGTTTTAACTGTTTCTGGTGATAACATAACTGATTTTGACCGATCTAGCTTTGATCTCAATACCCAAAATGATCATCAAATTGTACTTAAGTCTGATAAACTCGCTAACAAGACTTAAGAAAATAGCAACGATACCATCTACAACAGCACCAGAAGTGAGGAACCAATCCTCGAGCGCCAGGGTGCACCACTTGCCATCAACTTAGATCTTTCTAACAAAGAATGAACATAGAAAAATTCAATAAAGGTACCTCAAGAAGAAGAAATTACAGAAGTGAATTTAATTTAAGGCAGAAGTGAATTTAAGGAGCGGGAAAGTATTACCCCCAAGAATAGCACCGATAGACAAAGGAAAACAGAAATAACTCAAGAAGAGCTACCTTCATTTCCACCAGTGGAAGAACTACACAACCAAGAGAAAATTAGAGGATCATACAAAGTGGATTACGATGTGCTAGCTCATCTTAGAAAGTTACCGGCCAGATTAAGCTTCTACGACACTCTGATCCTATCAAAGGAGATGAGAGAGTCTTTGGTTATGGCCTTGCTTGAACTAGAGATTTTATTAGCCTAGTTGGCCAGCACATCCTTGGATGAACTTTGCTCATTGAAGGAACAGTCTGGGGTAACCTTTACGGATGAAGATTTGCTGCTCGATACTGCCAACCACAACTGACCACTCTACATCTCCGTTAACATTGACAGATTGGTGTTTTCCAGAGGTTTAGCAGATCCTAGAGCATCCCTCAACTTGATGAGTCTACGGACATTAGCCTATTTGGACATCAAAGTTCAAGAACTTACGGCCGATAAAATGATGCTAAGAGGATTCAACCAAAAGAGAGAGAGAGACTTTGGATCCATTACATTGCTTATGAAGGTTGAAGGGCTAGTAACGACCGCTAAATTTCGTATCATCGACGCGAGACCTCTTTCAATGCTCTACTTGGTCAACCCTGGATTCACAAACACAACATGGTTCCATCATCTCTACACCAGTGCATTAAGTACTATAAAGAAGGATAATAGCATTGCATCAAAGGAGATCTACAATCATTTTTAGTGCATGAAATGGGTATTAATGAAGATGTTGCCTACTATTAGCCTCCGAAGAAAGCTATCTTCTCTCGTGAAATTGTCACAAATAAAAGTGAAAATTCAGAAAAATTACAAAGAGGATGTCATTCAACTCTTCTTCAACGATCTTCCACCACTCTTTTGCAACAAGTTGGTGGAGTTTCTTTTAGTTCGCACACCTGAGGTTGAATCCGGGGATGTTGACGATGAAGAAACAATTTAATTGTTGAATGGACTATGCCGGCCATCAACATTGGTGATGAAGACAGTTTCAAAGATGAAATTATCCTTAGAAGATGTAGAGAAAAGAAAATATGATACAATGTATGATCGGATAAACCACTATGTGAACACCATGACCCTTACTCTGATTCTCTCAAAAGGTCAAGATTTTAGAGATCAAGGAAGTCCATAGCGCTGACTCAAAGCCGATCAAGTTTTATCGTGCTTCTACCTCTACTGATCTTAAAAATCATGTAAACTTGGATGATGATCCCAATGAATTAATGGAATTGTCGTTTGGTTATTTTTTTCCTTGAGGACGAAAGTTAATTCAGCAGGGGCATTTGCCAAAATAAATGCCAAAAGATAAATTACAAGTTTTTAAAAATAAAAAGTTATGGAGTGTTAAAAGTCAAACTCCCAACTCAAAAGAGGGTTTCAGAGGGTCTTAGATTTTGTACAATCGGACCAGTCGACCATTCATAATTTTGTATGGTTGTTATAAGTGAATCAGAAGAGGATTGCCTCGATATATAGGATGACTCTACTGATCAGCTAATAGAAGTTGCTCCACCATAATTTGAGGAGAAAATTGAATCCACTATTGATGAATTGAATGAAATCAACCTTAGGACTAAAGAGCAACAGCGACTTACATTTATAAGTTCTCTACTCAACGATGAAGAATCTCTACAGTCGATCAAATTGTTAATTGAATTCAAAGATTGCTTTGCATGCATGGAGCTATGAGTTATGATGAAATGTCAGGACGGTTAGTAGAAGTTCTAGTTCATAAACTCAGGATGGATAAGAATATAACCCCAATAAAACAAGCTCCAAGAAGAATGTGCCTCAAAATAGAGCAGCAAGTCATTGCCGAGGTGAAGAAATTAACAGACACCGACTTTGTGCAAGAAGAGCAATACCCCCACGTGGTTAGCTAACATCGTACATGTCAAGAAGAAAAATGGACAAATACGTATTTGTGTCAACTTCAGACATCTAAACCAAAAATGTCCAAAAGATGAGTTTCCACTGCCAATACTAGAAATGATGGTGGATATCGCTTCTACACATGAAATCTTCTCTTTCATGGATGGATTGACAGGATATAACCACATCAAGATGGCTCCCGAATATGCAACACTTATAGCCTTCAGAACACCGATCAAGATTTTCTACTACATAGTGATGTCGTTTGGATTGAAGAACGCTGGAGCAACATACCAACGAGCTATAACAAAGATTTTGGCGACCTCATTCAAAATCAAGTGGAATGATACGTGGATGATTTGGTCGTCAAGAGTAAACAAAAGATAAAACATTTGTACAACTTCAGGATTGTGTTCAAACACTTACGATGATACGACCTTAAAATGAATCCCTTAAAGTGCGCCTTTGGTGTTACCTCAAGGAAGTTTTTAAGATTCGTTGTCCGGCATCGGGGAGTTGAGATCAACCTGGATAAGACTAAAGATATCTTGGAAATGCCTCCACCTAAAACCTTGAAATAACTACGTTCCTTCCAAGGAAAGTTGGCATATCTGAGTCGCTTTATTTCTAATCTCTTATGTAGGTGTCAGTCTTTCTTGACATTAATTAAAAAGGACACCAAATTAGTTTGGGAAGAGAAATGCTAGCGGGCCTTTGAGGACGTTAAACAATACCTAATGAAACCTCCTATTTTTGCATGCCTCTATCCCAAGGAAACCTTTGATACTTTATACCGTGGCCTTAGACAACTCTCTTGGAGCCCTCTTAGCCCAAGTCAATGTGGAGGGCAAGGAAAACACACTCTACTACTTTAGTCTTTGTCTAATATCGATGGAAGTAAAGTATCTACCTATTGAGAAGCATTGTCTATCGTTAATTTTTGCCACCCAAAAGCTTAGACATTAAATGCTTTCCCATAAGATTACCTTAATTCCAAAAGTTAATCTGTTGCAATATTTGATGACCTGACCAACACTCTCCGGACATCTAGCAAGATGGTCGATGATCTTATTGCAATTTGATATAACTTTTATTCCCCTCTGTGCTATCAAGAGACAGATTTTAGTAGACTTTCTCACAGCACACCCACTGACAGCCGGGTCCCCTCTGAACGACAAACTACTAGGTGAGCAGATACTACAAATGATATTCTCTAGTGCACAACACTGGGAAATGTACTTTGACGGTGCTTCATCAGCCAAAAAAAATAAAGGAGTATGCACAGTCATACCAGGCAAAGCAGGAATCAGTTTGATCTTTATCATGTCAGATAAAGGTTTCTTGAGATTCTTATATCACCTGAAAAAGCCGTGCACCAACAATGAAGCAAAATATGATGCTTTAATCACCGGATTTGAATTGGCAATCTTAGTGGATATAACAAACATTATCATTTATGGAGACTCTCAGCTCATCATTTAGCAAGTCGCTAGACAATACAAAATTTTGAAACCACAGCTAGCAGAATACCATTAGTACACGATGAAGCTGCTGGAGCAGATCCTCAATGTGACTTTTTACCGGATTCCTAGGGGAGATAATGCCTTTGCTAACGCTCTAACAAAACTATCAAAAGAATTGACATGTCCCCTGGAGGATTCCATTGAAATCACATTACAAGGAAGATAAGTTCTGTCTCAAATTGACCTTGACAATCTACACAAGCTCGAAAAAGAAGAAGCGATAAATGCAGCTGCTGATATACATCCAGATTGGACTTAAGTCATTAATAAAATATTTGCATACTGGAAAGCCGCCGAAGGAAAAGTTAGCAACACACCACATCACAAAAAAGGCTATGTAATATGCTCTAATAGTTGATGTCCTCTACAAAAGATCATTTGATCATATGTGGTTACGATGTTTAAGCAGAGCTGAAGCATAAAATATTGTCAAAGAAGTACATGCCAAATTATGTGGCGCTCAACAGTTAGTGTCGAAGATGAAAATGAAGATCAAAAGACTCAGATATTATTGGCCAAAAATGATGTCTGATTGCATGGATACAACCAAGTGATGTCACCAGTGTCAAGTGCATGGAGTGGTCTTGCACCAGCATCTGAATGTGCTACACCCAATAGTTGCCTCATAGCCATTTGAGTGTTGGGGCATGAACATAATAGGTCCGATAGACCCTCCATCACCTGCCGCACTTGCCGCTACAGATTACTTTTCCAAATGGGCAGAGATAGTGTCGTTACTAGAGGTTACGACACAACACGTTCTTCTATTTTTTAAAATTCAAATGGTCTACCATTTTGGAATTCTGCACAGAATAATTTTTGACAATAGGACAGCCTTTAAAAGCACCAAAAATAACAATTTCATCAAACGACACGGGATAGATTGAAGATACTCTACAATTAACTATCCAAGAGCAAATGACCTGGCTGAAGCATTCAACGAGACACTGGTACAAATTTAAAAAAAAACACTGGACGAAAATAAAAGTGATTGGCACAACAAACTGTTAGAAGCCTTATGGGCCTACCGGATGACGTTCAGGACTCCCACTCGTTCAGGACTCCCACTCGTTCAGGACTCCCACTCAGTGTACAACCTACATGCTTGTGTACAGGTCCAAGGCAGTGCTACCGATAGAAATTCAGACGCCATCTCTGAGAGTCCCTATTGCCAACCAACTCAAGACAGAAGAAAGTACAAAACTCAGACTTTAAGAAAAAGAGAGTCTTGAAGGAAAATGACTTAAATCACAACAACATTTGGAACTTTACCAGGCAAAGATGGTACAAGCTCATGACATGTTGGTTCGCTGAAGGACATTCAAAGTTGGTGACTTCATCCTCGTGCTCAAAAGACCTATTCTTGCACGCCGCAAGAAGGGTAGAAAATTCAAGCTAACCGAGGAGGGACCATTTGTTGTTGAAAAGGTTTATGCAGGAGGAGCCTACCAGTTAGTGGACTTCCGGGGTGAAAGACCCATGCTACCAATCAATGGACGATACCTGAAGACATACTACGCATCCTGACATTGCTTAGCTTCACTTAATTTGAAATTTTCAAACTTTAATTGTTCTCGGGTTATCTATTTGGCCAAATTTCTATGACCGGATCCAAAATTCTTGTAATAAGTTCAACCTCAACATAAAGAAAATTTTTGAAAATTACACACTTGAATTTTCTCTTTTTAAACTTAATATCCTACTAAATTAAATGAAATGCATACACAAATAAATGACTTCTTCACCAAAAAAAACTAAAATTTTCTTCAATAAATACTTTATTTTGTTCTTTTTAACACTAAGTTTTAGCTCACTAAAAATTTTCCTGTCGTCTGCACAAAAATGTCAGGCCAAAGGCTGATCTTTGCCTTTAAAGATGGTTGCAGCCTTGCACTCAACAAGGAGATGGCGCCGTTGGGTGGCACTATAGACTTTGACATAGAATTTAGTCAAGTCGACATGGATTATAAAGGGCCCCTAATGGATGTCATCCATCGACGGAAAAAGGAAGGGTTGCCCTCATTGCTAAGGTTGAGCGCCAAAGATAATTCATCACTGAAGGGAAAGAATGTGATGGTACAACAAAGCCGATGGAGGGGCCCAGCTGCTTACCGTCCATGATAGCTACGACAATTGGGGGCCGCCAATTGGGGGCCTAGTCACTGCTGATAATGAAAGACTTCCACACGCACCACTATGAAGAACTCAGCGCAGAAATGCTAGCCACCAAAAGCAAAGGGCTTTCTTACGAGAAGAAAGAAGACATCAGAAAGAGGTATAAAACTTTCCTTACTCCTATCTCTGAGGGGGTTGTTTATGATCCAGGCCTAAAAGAAACCTCTTCCAGCTTACCTGTGATAGATGAGGAGTCTGAGTTTGTTACAGATCCAGAAATACCACTGGCCTCATATGTTTTGTGTATGGGTTTCCCTACCTTCAATGCCGAAATGCCTGCACGAGCGTCAGGTACAGGGGCATTCGTGGAATGCCCGGACTGTATTGACCAACACCTACAGCACTACAACACCTTAGAGGAGTACACATCTACTGATGATGGATCTCAAACTGTTGATTACTTGATGGATGTAGAGCCATATGTTGCGTGGGATATAGAGCCATACGTCCCATCAAACACAGAATCATACATTCCATTAGAGCCAGAGTCAGCACCAGCTTGGGTTCCTGTAAATGTTAAAATAAAGAAATTTCCTTGACAGCCGCCAATCATAAGAACGGCAAAATATTACAGAATAAGCAAAGTGAACAAAAGTTATTTTAAATTCTACAAAGAAGTACAAGGGAGATTCATCAACATATTAGAAGGTTTGGAATTATATACTCAAGTCTTCTAAAAAAGTGATGAACAAAGCATTCTTGACTGCATTTTTGACTTGAGAGATAAAGGTCAAGCAGTCCTGCTTATGGAGAGAACCTATTCCGAGCTAAGAAAGTGGATGCGAGGAAAGGGGGGAATACTATCCCTAGCGGCTACTGCTACAACTTCACCAATGATAGACAAGAAAATCCTCCAGGGATTCTCAGACACGGTCAGGTGGATCCACTACCTCTAATGATAAAATGGATGATTAAAAGAATGGTCAGATAGAGTATACTACAGAGTATACTACCAGCTAACAGTTGCGTCATCAACATATACGATGAAGGAGACTACATACCTCCGCACATTGATCATCATGACTTTATGAGGCCTTTCTGCAGGGTCTCATTCATGAGAAAAAGCAATATCCTATTTGGAAAGGAAATTGATGTCATTGGTTCTGGGAAATTCAGAGTTGTAGAAATTCTGCTGCCTGTTGGTTCAGTGCTAGTTCTTAAAGGAAATGGGATGGACATCACCAGAGATTGTATAACAGGGGTGCGACACCGTAGGGTGTCCGTGACCTTTCAATGAATGGACAACAGTAACATGACATATGGATTTCAACCAGATCCAGAGCTGGAAGAGCTGCTATCATATGAGCTATGAGAGGGTTGCACCTCTAAGTACATGCAAAGGGAATTCTTGTCCTCGAGTGTGTCTTAGAAGGTCTGCTTGATCAGGAGCTTGTCACTCTAGGAACATACATTCAGAGGATTCCCTTCCATTTTGCTACACTACATTACGATGGATATGATATTGATTATACATGCTTAGTTTAGGATATGTACTTGGCATGGCCTATTTGTGGATGTACTTTGATGCAATCTACGCATTGTACTTTTTGAGGCTTTGGCCTACACCTAACCTGTAATACTTATTGAAGCAGATGAATGAAGTTCTTTAAAAAATTTGTCCGTAGGTTTGAGATTATAATGAAAAAAGAACAAAACAATAAAATTTTTTAAGATAATAAAATTTAAATAAAAAATTATAATAAATAATAATAACAAACAAACAACAAAACAAATCTCTTTAAAAAAAATCATCAACCAAATAAAATTTATTTATTGAAAAACATATTTTGAAAATTAAACATGATAAAAACAACAAGAAATGAAATAAATCTGTTGAGTTGATTCTCATGATTTCGAGGTCTCCTACTCTTTGCTCGCACAACACAACTATCTTTGTCTGAACTAGTTCTCTTAGCAGCCCCATGGAGTTTCACGTTCTGCACAAAACCTCACAAAATTTCACAAATCTTCTTCAAAAATGTCAACATTTGGACATGACATATATCTTTGGATTCAACACCACCAATTCTCATTTTAGAATTAGTCTTTAACTTCTGATTCACTTCTTTTGAAGTCGGTCCTTAACTTGAAGTCGGTCCTTCTTTTGAAGTCGGTCCTTAACTTCTGACTCTCTTTCGAGATTGCTAATTAACTTTCAATTCTTATTTTAAAATCAATCCTTAACTTCTGATTCATCTTTTCGAGGTCAGTCCTTAACTTTTGACTCTCTTTTGAGATTGATCATTAACTTTCAATTCTCATTTTAGAATCAGTCCGTAACTTTTAATTCACTCTTTTTAAGGTCGGTCCTTAACTTCCGACTCTCTTTTGAGATTGATCATTCACTTTCAATTCTCATTTTTGAATCAGTCCTTAACTTCTGATTCACTTCTTTTTGAGGTTGGTCTTTAACTGCTGACTCTCTTTTGAGATTCATCATTAACTTTCAATTTTCATTTTTGAATCACTCCTTAACTTCTGATTCACTACTTTTTTAGGTCGGTCCTTAACTTCCGACTCTCTTTTGTGATTGATCTTTAACTTTCAATTCCCATTTTCGAATCAGTCCTTGACTTCCGATTCACTCTTTTGAGGTCGGTCCTTAACTTCCGACCCTCTGTTTTGAGATTGATCCTTAACTTTCAATTCTCATCTTAGAATCAGTCCCTAACTTCTCATTCACTCTTTTGAGGTTGGTCCTTAACTTCCAACTCTCTCTTTTAAGATTGATCCTTAACTTTCAATTCTCATTTTTGAATTAGTCCCTAACTTCTGATTCACTCTTTTGAGGTCGGTCCTTAACTTCTGAGTCTTTTAAGTTTGATCATTATTAACTTTCAATTCTAATTTTTTGAATCAGTCCCAAACTTCTGATTCACTCTTTTGAGGTCGGACCTTAACTTCCGACTATCCTTCGAGATTGATCCTTAACTTTCAATTCTCATTTTAAAATCAGTCCTTAACTTTTGACTCTCTTTTTAGATGGATCATTAACTTTCAATTCTCATTTTAGAATCAGTCCTTAACTTTTGATTCACTTCTTTCGAGGTCAGTCCTTAAATTCTGACACTCTTTTGAGATTGATCATTAACTTTCAATTCTGATTTTAGAATGAGCCCTTAACTTCTGATTCACTCTTTTCGAGGTCGGTCCTTAACTTCCAACCCTCTTTTGATATTGATCATTAAATTTCAATTATCATTTTGGAATCAGTCCTTAACTTTTGATTCACTTCTTTCGAGGTCGGTCCATAACTTCCAATCATCTCTTTTGTGATTGATCCTTAACTTTCAATTCTTATAGTCCTTAACTCATGATTCCTTTCTTTTTGACATCAGTCCTTAACTTCTGATGCTCACTTTTGTGATTTATCTTTACTTTCAATCCTTATTTTGGAATGAGTCCTTAACTTCTTATTCCTCTCTTTTTGAGATCGGTCCTTAACTTTCGACTATCCTTTGAGAATGATATTTAACTTTCAATTCACATTTTAGAATCAATCTTTAACTTCTAATTCACTTCTTTTGAGGTCAGTCCTTAACCTCTGATCCCCTCTTTTGTGATTGATCCTTAACTTTCAATCCTTATTTTGGAATCAATCATTAACTTCTTATTCCTCTCTTTTCGAGATCGGTCCTTAACTTCTGATCCTCTAATTTGTGATTGATCATTAACTTTCAATGCTTATTTTGGAATCAGTCCTTAACTTTTGATTTCTCTCTTTTTGAGATCGGTCCTTGACTTCCGACTCTCTTTTTAGTTTGATCCTTAACTTTTGATTCTCAATTTGGAATCAGTTCTTAACTTCTAATTCCTCTCTTTTCGAGGTCAATCCTTAACCTCTGACCCTCTTTTAAAATTAATACCTAAACTTCAATTCCCACCTTGGGGTCAGTAACTATAAACTGATTCGCATCCTCAGTAAACATCTGAAACTTGATAACTCAAAACCCACTCTCCAATCCCTAGCGAGAGTTCCTACCTCATGATCTCAATTAAATATTCACCTACTAATTCCCCAATGGAAACAAATAGAAAACTTAAATTCTACATTCCTTTTACGTTTGTTGACTTAAGAGTCTATATTAGTTTTTTTATCTCATCGATCAATGCCAATACACGCAGTGTGCTTGCCCAACACACCACACCGATTGGGGGTTCATTTGTTGACCTCTCTTCTGACTGAGGTCTAGTTTTCCTCTTTAGTAGCCTAGGGTCTAGCCATAGGTCTTTCCTATTTACTATTCCTAGAAAACTAGAAATGGAACCCTCACCATTAGAAATTTGAAACTCCTCTTTACTCAACTTGAAATTACACATAGTGGTCCTAACCTCTAGCACCTAGTAGGTGGGGTCAATATGGGGGAGCTCAAGGTGAGTTCCCATCGGACTTCTTGCCCTTAAGGTTGACTCTGGGTGTTGGTCTAGAGATAAGGTGCTCACTACAATCACCTCACTCACAATCACTCACAAATACCCTAAACCCAAAATTCCTTGACTTTGATCCCTTAATCCTTTAGGAGACTCATGTAGATGGTCCCCTAAACCCTCTGGCCCTAGGCTAGTGTTTAGTAAAGAATAGTACATAGAGGACTCAAATGGGGTTTCCATTTGTCTAGAGCTCATTTATGGTGGTTGGCATCCAATTCTACCAAAAAATTCTAACTTGGCCTTTTAGCCTCTAAACTCCCCAAAATTACCTAAGTACCCTTGAAACCCTAAATTTGGCCAAAATTCCCAAATTTACCCAAAATAACCAAATTTGTTCAAAAATCATTTCAATTGTTCAAACCAAATTTGTTCAAAAATCATTTCAAATCTTTTGAAAACAAACAAATTACTCAAAATCACCTAAAGTTGCCAAATTACCAAAATACCCCTCCTTAGCCCAAAATTTCAAAAATTCCAAAAAATCCAAAAATTTTCCAAAACATTACACATATTCTCAATTTAATTTTTCTCAACTACCACATGACCTAATTTGACCAATTTGACCATTTTGACCAAAACCTCAAAATTGCCTTCAAAGGCACAATTTCCCCAAATTTACCTCAAATGTCCATCAAATTGGTCCCAATTTCCCTAACTTTCAATCCTAAACTCAAAATCACCTTGCATATAAAAAATCTAAACCAAATCCAAGCTCAATTGGCCCATGTTTTGAGCCCAATTTTGATCTAGGTCAAACCCCAATTTTGGCTATATGACTTGATCTCACCAATTTGAACCTATAACCTACTCAATTTTTTGTAATTTATGTTGAAAACTTTTCATAACATTTTTAAACACTTCCATATAAATAACATAAACCAAATCCAAGCTCAATTGGTCCATGCTTTGAGCTCAATTTCGATCTAGGTCAAACCCCCAATTTTGGTCATATGACTTGATCTCACCAAATTGAACCTATATCCTACTTAATTTTTCATAATTTATGTTGAAAGCTCTTCATAATATTCCTAAACATCAAACTTGACTTTCAATTGGAATTGGTGAGGCCTCAATTTCATTTAATTTCAACTTGAAATAAAAAATCTCCAAATTTGCCCCAAATTGGCTGTGAACCTATATCCTACTTAATTTTTCATAATTTATGTTGAAAGCTCTTCATAATATTCCTAAACATCAAACTTGACTTTCAATTGGAATTGGTGAGGCCTCAATTTCATTTAATTTCAACTTGAAATAAAAAATCTCCAAATTTGCCCCAAATTGGCTGTCTCCAAATTTAACCAAATGGATTGCCCTAACCCCAAAATTTGCAGCCAATTATGTTGAAAACTCTTCATGACATTCCTATTGACCATTTTCAACAATCAATTTGGACTTAGCCCAAGCCTATCCCAATCTAGACCCAAGTTTAGCCCAACATGCCTAAATTGATCAACATGCCAAAATCCCTCAAATTGGACCCCCAATTGAACTCAAAATCATTGACCCCCAATTGAACTCACCCCCAATTGAACTCAAAATCATTTCAAGTCTTCACCATAAATATTCATGACTATCAACTACTCAATTTTTATCAATAAATTGTGGTCAAGGTCATGGCTAGCCTAAGCCAAACCCACGTTAAGCCAAATTGACCTACATGGACCCCTTTACCAAAAATTGACCCAATCAAGCCAAATTGACTAACCAAAGACCACCACAGCCAAAATTTAAACCTTATTGACTAGACTAAACCCCATGGAACTACGCAAATGAGCCATGAACTAAGGGATCCCAAAATCAAGGGATTTGATTCCAAATTATGTTCTACTAAGGATTTTTTTGCCAAAACTAAACACCAACCCATTTAATTATTGTGACAGATTCCCCTGGCTCACCTAACCTCCTAGCCACCTCCCCTGGCCTGGCCGGGAAGCCTAGTGGCCAAAAAACACCAAAATCGTGATCCACCCCCAAAAATTCAAAATCAAATTTAAACCTTGAGGCCACCTCATCCAATTTTAAGTTTAGAGCCTCTCTGTCCTCCACATAGGAAGCACTTTGCACCCTTCAATTGACCCACAGAGCCACCATTAGCCACTTTAATAAAAGCTCACCTCCATGGCCAATGGGAGTGGTGCTGAAATTTTTCAAGGAGATCTTTCAAAATTTCTCCCTGAGCTTCCTTGAGACCCACAGTGCAACCCAACTACCCCATTGCCCTAAATCTCCTTGTAGGAGTTCAATTTTGCGGAGTTTAATTTTTTAGCTCAAAACCTTACCGAAGACAAGACCAAGCTCTTCGCACGTCTAAACTTCACAAAAATCAAATTAAACTCACCCACACCGTCACCACAGTGAAAGAAGAAGAAGCCCCATCAAATTCCCCTCATATAGAGCCCCTAGCATAGCTTTATACCAACACTTGAAATCAAGCTTGGTAAAATTCATACCTAGATCATTCACCTCAGCAAGAGGCTCAATCCCTAGCCTCCTTAGACCTCCAAAAACATGCCAAGCACCTCTAATTTAAGCTTCCCTTCTCATAACAAAGGTATTAAACTTCCCCTCTTACCGAGTTTGTTTTAATCCTCCATTTGATTAGAGCTAATTTAATGGCATGATTACCGTATGGATGTGAAGAAATGAGTGAGATCTTAGGGTTTTAGTTTTAATGGTCAGAGGTTAGCTTATTTGGTGATTATGATGGGGAACCGTTTAATCGCGTGTTTATCTCATCAACGGATGAGATGAAGCCAGACAACGCTTCGGTTCATAAGGCACGGGCCGAGTCAGCGGCTACGTGGATGGCGACGTCAAACCAGAGCGCACCACACTTGTTTTCAGAGCTACCTAAGATCTAGTCAGCACCGTGTGTTTAAATAGATAAATAAGGAATTAAGTAAATTAGAAAATGATCCCTAACTTCAAAAATCCATATCTTGGTGTAGGAAAATAAAAAAAAAAAAAAAATTCCCTCCTGCTCGATGAACAGAGGAAAGCAATCTGGAAATTGTTTGAACTTCATTTGATACATATTGTAATTTTAATTAATTACATACTATTTTGAGTCTTTTGATTCTCCTTGCATGTGGAAATTTTACCATGGCTTGAAATTTGGCATGTTATTACCTCTTTCTTAGGAAACATTCTCTGATTTTTCCAAAGTCAGAGGAGATCTCTAGACAGAGATCCATATTTTTCAATTCTATGTCTATTATTTTCATAAATTAATCATAATAATTAGCATGTTGCTTAAAAAATTCCAAGAAAATTTTGGAAGCCTTGCCATGACCAGTGAACCCTTTGGAAAATGTTTCATGATCTAAATCATTAAGAATGCACCTAATTTGCACAAACCCTAAAATGTAAAAAAAATTAATTTTGGGAAATATAAACATCTAAATGACTTGATTTTAACTCTCCACTATAATTTGAAGTTTAGAGAACTCCCCATAAAATTTCAAAACATTTGGAGCTTCTTTGATAACTCAAATTGATTTTCTATGTTAAGTGCCTTTTTAATATTAAAATGATTTTGAACAATTAAAATATAAAAATGATTTTTAATAATTAAAACATAACTTAAATAATTATAAAAATTAGTTTTTGGAGTTCTTTGTTCTTAGAGGAATTTTCGAAAAATAAAATGATAGTTAAAATAAAAACTTCATTTTTAGCCTATTTTTAATATTTAAATAATTAAGAAAATGAAAAAAATCAGAAAGATAATAAAATTCATGGACATCTTCTAAATTATTTGTTAAGCACTTAGGAACAATTGAGATATTTTTCCTGATTTTCTAAGTGAAGATATTGAATTTTGAAGCTTAAAATTATTTTTAAAGTTTAAAAATGGATTTTCACTAAAATAATTTAAAAATTCAAAGAAAAATCATAAAAATATGGAATTTTGTTTCTCTAGGTTCATTAACCTCATAGAGATTTAATAAAAATGTAAAAATTAATTTTCCACATTTAAAATATTATATAATTAATAAATGCTCAAAAACATAAAATAATTCTTAAAATTCAAATATAACTCAATATGTCATGAAATTTGATCCCAATGATTCTTTGGTCTAAGCCTAAATATAGTAAAACTTTCAAGGGATTAGGCTTTTCCTTGATCAAGTTATGTATTTTTCTTTAAAAAATCCTATTTCTTGCATATAAATAACTATATAAATTAAATTAAAATTTGAAAAATCAAATTTTCTCCTATGATGTTATAATTCACCCATGAGTGAGGTGGAATAAAAATTCAAAGGTCATTTGAACTAAATTTGATGAATTATGAAGTATTAGAGGCCTAGGGGCAAAAGTGTAATTTTGGAAATTTAGCCTTAATTAACATTTAGGTTTAATTCAAGAGAGGGGAATGGGTAACCTCTCATCATAATCATCATATTTTGATGATTGAAACACAAGGAAGTTATTTGGTAGAAACGGATCTCATTTTTTATTAATTAAAAGATAATTTAGTAATTCCCTTAAATTATCAAACTTTGGGAGTCTTATCGAATTAAATGATCCTAGACTCAGGGGGTATGGTTTTGGGTGTTAAAAACCCACCAATTTAATACCACTATTTAATGATTCAAATGAATTTTAAAAATTTTGATAATGAATCATCATCACCTAAAAATTTAATCTCTTTCAAAATATAACTAATATATCTATCAAAAGTCTAAAGGGCTTAGTAATGACCTAAGCTAAATCAAATTTGATTAAATGAGGATTAGAGAAGTAAACATAATTAAAACAGAACAACTTAAAAACACTACAAGCCAAAATTAACCAGTTGGCTAAGTGTCTCAACAACATTAACTTTCCCCTTTATGGGTCTTCACCCACATAATTCTCAAATTAAATTATAAGTGATAATTACCTTACTCTTAGGAATAATTGAAACATGAATGTTCACTTAGCTTTAAAGGTATTTAAAGGATGAGTTATTAAGCAATATAATAAGTTTAAATGAGCTCTACAATTTTCACCAGGTAGTGAGAGGGAAGCATGGACTTGCTTCTTTCTCCAGAGTTGTTGGATACCTTAAATGTCTACTAAACTTAATATGTTTTGCTTGACGAAATCAACCTTAACCAAGTCAATAGGGACCCCACAAAGATAAGACCTAGGGTTGGGTAGATCACTAAAACCTTATTTTTCTGCTTTATATAAAGTGCTTCCACATGCATTTTGAGTTTCAGGTGGGGGAACAAAAAGAATCTTCAGGTACGCTTTTTATAGTTTATAATGTCGTCTTTATTGTACTTTCATACTGTACTTTTTATGCTTACAAAACTTGCATGTTAAAAAATAATGTCACTTTGCATGAAAACTAAAACTATTAGGATAGCCACGAAACCAAAACCAAAACTAAAGTTAAAATCAATGTAAAATCAACCAATATAAAATTCACCCCACAACATTCAAAATATAAAACGACTCAAAATTTAATCACAAACATCACAAAAATCACAACTAAAACTAAATTAAGAGGTCTCTATCGGATGGTCGGGAATCCCTTGGAGGAGGTATCCTACTATTGCTAACAAGGCTTCTCGCGGTCTAAATGAAAGTATGGAACTCATTAGGTTGAGTTTAGTAATTCATTTGGACTAAGTGAATCCAATAGACAATAGTGGTGCGGGAACGGGGGAACCGTAGGATCCTAACCGGTGTCGCTCTAATCAACTTTAACATGTCCCATAAAATTTAAAGAATTTCAACCATAGGGCCACCTAATTTGACATCATAACTTGACATCCTAGAAAAATTAAACTCGTCATGGAAAGGAGCTTGGAGCTAGCAGCTAGCATGGTGGGCAGCATGGCCATCTTCAACAGCAAAACATGTCTTCCTCAACTAAACCAACTTCCTTCCTTTTAATTAAACAACCAAGCCATAGGATTTCAAGGTTGTCTGCTTATGCAACATAAATCCTCACCTCATATTTTAGGCCTTTGTACAGCTCTGTTGTACAATATAAGCCCTAACTCGTCTTAGGATTCCGAGATTGTCATTTTTCACGTCCTAAATCCTCATATCTTCCAAGCTATTTGTGTGATCGTTTCACATGAATATAAGCCCTAACTAATAAAATTGGCATAATGAAACATTCAAATATTTTTTCCTTAAAATTGAAGCCAAACATTAGGATAGCTTGGAAAGTCACCAAGGTTCTCCCCGGGATCTGTGACATCCCCTAGTTCTTTCTCTTTTGGACTCTACAATAAAATGTTCTAAATTTGAGTCATTCTTCTTTCACACCTCTACGTCTGATCTCGTTGAAACGTTCTATCATTTTGAACTCCTTGAAGATAATATTTCTTGATATTTATTGAGAGTTTTTAAAGAGTTTTTAAAGGTGACTTCGGTCATTTAAGATGTAAGTAATTTTAGGGGCTTCCCCTGATAGGAAGCTTGTACCAACCCAGCTTTTATGTACCTTATTTAATTTTTCATATTAAATATGAGAAATTATTGGCAAATAAAACGGTTTGATAGACCAAACGGATGTCATATATTTCTTAGTTTATTTGATCGAGCCTCATCCTCAAGTCTTGTATTTATCCTTTATCATAGATACAGGGTTTGGGGTATAGCGCTCTTTAATTTAAACTATGAAAAGTATGGGGTCAGTTTAATTTTATATTTTTCTAAAACTATATATATGTAAATTAAAATTTCCTTCTGAAGCGGGCAAGATTTTGATTCTTGCGGCCGATAGCTTCTAATGGGCAACAACTCTAACTAAAATACTGCTAACATACCCTAATTTCAAAAGTTAACTCGTTGCAATATTTGATGACCCCACCAACACTCTTCGGACGTCTAGCAAGATGGTTAATGATCTTATTGCAATTTGATATAACTTGTGTTCCCCTCCATGTTATCAAGGGACAGATTCTAGTAGACTTTCTCACCGCACACCCACTGCTAGCTGGGTCCCCTCACAACAATGAGTTGCCAGACGAGCAAATACTATAAATGAAATTCTCCAGTACGCAATGCTGGGAAATCTACTTTGATGGTGCTTCATCAGCCAGAAAAGACAAAGGATCAGGCACAATCATACTATGCAAAGCAAGGATCGGTTTGATCTTTATCACGCCAGATAAGGGTATGTTAAGGTTCTCATACCACCTGACAGAGTTGTGCGTCAACACTGAAGCAGAATATGAAGCCCTAATCACCGAATTGGAATTGACAATCTCAACGGATATAACAAGCATAGCCATCTATGGCGACTCTCAGCTCATCATCAAGCAAGTCGCAAAACAATATAAAATTTTCAAACCGAGATTAGCAGAATACCATCAGTACACGATGGTCAACACTGAAGCAGAATATGAAGCCCTAATCACCGAATTGGAATTGACAATCTCAACGGATATAACAAGCATAGCCATCTATGGCGACTCTCAGCTCATCATCAAGCAAGTCGCAAAACAATATAAAATTTTCAAACCGAGATTAGCAGAATACCATCAGTACACGATGAAGCTGGTGGAGCAGATCCCCAATGTGATTTTCTACTAGATTCATAGGGGAGATAAAGCCCATGCTGACGCTCTATCAAAACTCCCAAAAGAACTAGCGTGCTCCCTGGAGGATTCCATTGAAATCACAATACAAGAAAGATAAGTTTTGTCTCAAATCAACCTTGAAACTCTACACAAGCTCGGAAAAGAAGAAGCGATAAATGCAGTTACTGATATCAATGAAGATTGGCATAAGCTATTAATAGAATATTTGCATACTAGAAAGATACCAGAGAATTAGTCTGAGGCACATCACATTATAAAAAAGGCTATGTCATACGCTCTAGTATGTGACGTCCTCTACAGGAGATCATTCGAACAGATGTGGCTACGATGTTTAAGCAAAATAGAAGCACATAATATTTTCAAAGAAACACATGTCGGATTGTGTGGTGCTTACCAGTTGGGATCAAAGATGAAAATAAAAATCAAAAGACTTGGATATTATTTGCCAGCAATGATGTGAGACTGCATGGATATAGTCAGAAGATGTCACCAGTACTAAGTGCATGGGGTGTTCTTGCACCAGCCTCCGAATGTGCTACACCCAATAATTGCATCATGGCCATTCGAGTGTTGGGGCATTGGGGCACGGACATGACATAATAGGTCTGATAGACCCTCCATCTTCCAAAGGACACAGGTTTATACTTGCCGCTATAGATTACTTCTCCAAACGGGCAGAGGAAGTATCGTTACGAGAGGTTACTGCACAACACATCCTTTAATTACTTAAAATCCAAATCATCTATTATTTTGGAGTACCACGAAGAATAATTTCTGATAATAGGACAACTTTTAAAAGGACCAAAATCAACAATTTTGTCAAAAGACACGGGATAGGAAGCACAAAGATCAACAATTTTGTCAGAAGACATTCACGGGATAGATTGGAGATACTCTACAATTTACTATGCCAGAGCAAATGGCCTAGTTGAAGCCTTCAATAAGAAATTGGTACAGATTTTAAAGAAAACACTGGATGAAAATAAAAGGGATTGGCACAACAAACAGTTAGAAGCCTTGTGGGCCTACCGGACGATGTTCAGGACTCCCACTCAGTGTACACTCCACATGCTCGTGTACGGGTCCGAGGTCGTGCTACCGTTAGAAATTGAGATGCCGTCTCTCAGAGTCGTTGTTGCTAACCAACTCACAATAGAAGAAAGTGCAAAACTCAAACTTGAAGAACTAGAGAGTCTTGAGGGAAAATGACTTGAGGCACAACAACACTTAGAACTTTACCAGGCAAAGATTGCATGCACAAGCTCATGAAGCTCATGACAAATTGGTCCGCCTAAGGACATTCAAAGTTGTGGACCTTGTACACTTGCTCAAAAGGTCTATTTTTACATGCCGCAAGATAGGTGGAAAATTCAAGCCAACTTAAAAGGGACTATTTGTCGTTGAAAAGGTCTATACAGGAGGAGCCTACCAATTAGTAGATTTTTAGGGTGAAATAACCATGCTACCAATCAGCGGATGATACTTAAAGACATACTACACAACCTGACATTGCTTGGCATCACTTAATTTGAAATTTTGAAATTTTGATTGTTTTCGCCTACCTCCGCTTTCCTCTATTTACTTTGAAACTTTGAAACTTTGATTATTTTAGGGAAGCTATCTACGTGGCCAAATGTCTGTGACCGGGACCAAAATTTTTGTTATAAGATTAACCTCAACATAATGAGAATTTTTTAAAATTACAAACTTTAATGTTCTCTTTTTAAACTTAATATCTTACTAAATTAAACAAAATGCATACACAAATAAATGACTTCTTCAGCAAAATAAACAAAAATTTCCTTTAATAAATGCTTCGTTTTGTTCTAGTTCACGCTAAGTTTAAACTCACTGACATTTTTCCTATCGTCTGCTGAGAAATGTCAGTCCCGAGGTTGATATTCGCCTTTAAAGATTGCTAGAACCTCACACTCAACAAGAAAATGTCATCGCAGGGCGACACCATAGACTTTTACATAGAATTTAGTAAAGTTGACATGGATTATGAAGGGCATCTAATGGATGTCATCAGCCGACAGGGAAAGGAAGGGCTGCCCTCACTGCTAAGGTTGACCACCAAATACAATTCATCACTGAAGGGAAAGAATGTGATGGCACAACAAGACCCGATGGAGGGGCCCAATCACCTACCGTCCATGATAGCTATGCCGACTAAGGGCATAGTCGCTGCAGTTAATGAAAGACTGCCGGACACTCCGCTACAAAGAACTCAGTGCAGAAATGCTAGCTGTAGAAAGCAGAGGGCTTTCTTACTAGAAGAAAGAAGACGCCAGAAAGAGGCAGAGAATTTACTTACCCCTATTCCTGAAGGGAACATTTATGATCCAGGCATGAGAGAAACCTCTTCCAACTTACCTGTTATAGATGAGGAGTTCGGGTTTATTACAGAGCCGAAATTACCACCAGCTTCAGATGTTCTTTGCATGGGTTGCCCGACCTATAATGTCGAAATACCTACACGAACGTCAGCTACATATTCATTCGTGGAATGCCCAGACTGTAATGTCCTACACCTATAACACTACAGCACCTTTGAGGAGTACACATCTACCGATGATGGGTCTCAAACCACCGATTTCCCGATGGGGGAGTCGTATGTCCCGCTGGGAACAGATTAATATGTCCCGTAGAGTCCAGAGTCGTATGTCCCTTAGGATGCCAAGTCAGACATTTTGTTAGTGCCAGAATCAGCACCAACTTAGGTTCCTACCGACGTTGAAATGAGGGAATATCCTCGATAGCTGCTGATTCTCAGTACGATAGAGTACTATAAGATGAGCAAAGTGAACAAAAGAAACTTCTAATTCTACGAAGAAGTGCAAGGGAGGTTGATCAACATATTTGAGGGATTGGAATTATACACCAGGGTTTTCTCAGAAAGTGATGAACAAAACATTTTTGATTGTAATTTTGTCCTGAGAGATAGAGGTCAAGCAGGCCTACTTATGGAAAGAACCTATTCTAAGCCAAGAAAGTGGATGCGATGAAAGGGGGAGGATCACTATCTAGTGCGGCTGCTGCTACAACCTTTCCAACAAAAACAAAGGAAATACAAAAACAAGGAAATTCTCCTGGGATTCTCATACACGATCAGGTGGATCCACTACTCCAATGATAAAATGGATGTTTAAAAGAATGGTTAGATAGGGTGTACTGCCAGCTAACTGCATCCCTAACAGTTGCATCATCAACATATACAATAAAGGAGACTACATACCTCCACACATTGATCATCATGACTTTGTGAGACCTTTCTGCACGGTCTCATTCATGAGCAAAAGCAACATCCGATTTAGAAAAGAAATTGATATCATTGGTCCTGGTAAATTCAGAGGAGCTATAGAAATTTTGCTGCCTGCTGGTTCTATGCTAGTCCTTAAAGGAAATGGGGTGGACGTTGCCAAACACTGTATTCCAGGGGTGCGACACTCTAGGGTGTCCGTGACCTTTCGACGAATGGACAACAGTAAAAGACCATTTGGATTTCAACCATATCCAAAATTAGAGGAACTGCTACCATACGAGCCATTAGAGGGTTGTACCTCTAAGTACATGCAAAGGGAACTCTTGTCCTGGAGCGTGGCTTAGAAGGTCTCCTCGATCAGGAGCTTGTCACACCAGGAACAGACATTCAGAGGGTTCATTTCCATTTTTCTACATTTTTTATAGCAGATATGACATGTATCAGACATGCTCAGCCTATGATATGTACTTGTCATGGGATATTTATGGATGTACTTTGATGCAGTTAGCATATTGTACTTTTGAGGCTTTAGCCTACATTCAATTTGTAACATTTATTAGAACAAATTAATGAAATTTCTTTAAAAATTTTGTCTTTCTA
Organism: Phalaenopsis equestris; assembly: GCF_001263595.1. Classification (NCBI taxonomy): domain Eukaryota; kingdom Viridiplantae; phylum Streptophyta; class Magnoliopsida; order Asparagales; family Orchidaceae; genus Phalaenopsis; species Phalaenopsis equestris. Next base: position 62,848 of record NW_018222497.1, read on the forward strand.
TAAATTTCCTTTTTATACAATAGATAAAAGCCAAGAATCATACGTTGGTCCGAGAATACAATGAAAAAGAACAAAAAAATAGAAAATTTAACGATAATAAAATTTAAATAAAAATAACAAATAAGAGAACAACAAAACAACCCTCTTTTGAAAAATCAACCAACTAAAATTAAATTTTTGAAAACATATTTTAAAAATTAAACATGATAAAAACAACAAGAAAAGAAAATAAATTTGCTGAGTTGATTCTCTCAATTTTGAGGTCTCATACTCTTTGCTCGTGCCACACAACTATCTTTGTCTATACTAATTCACTTAACATCCCCGTGGAGTTTCACGTTCTGCACAAAACCTCAAAAAAGTTTCACAAATCTTTTTCATCAATGTCAACCTCTTCACGCGACACATATCTTTGAATTCAACACTACCAGTTCTCATTTTATAATCAGTCCCTAACTTCTAATTCACCTCTTTCAAGGCCACTCCTTAACTTCTGGCTCTCTCTTGAGATTGATCATTAATTTTCAATTTTTATTTTGAAATCAATCCTTAACTTCAGATTCCTTTCCTTTTGAGGTCAGTCCTTAACTTCCGACTCTCTTTTGATATTGATCATTAAATATCAATTCTCATTTTTGGGATCAGTCCTTAACATCTGATTCCTTTCCTTTCGAGGTTCATCCTTAACTTTCGACTCTCTCTTGAGATTGATCATTAACTTTCAATTCTCATTTTGGAATCATTCCTTAACTTCTGATTCCTTTCCATTTGAGGTCGGTCCTTAACTTCTGAGTCTCTTTTAAGATTGATCCTTAACTTTCAATTTTGATTTTGGAATCAGTCCTTAACTTCTTATTAATTTTCTTTCGAGGTCGGTCCTTAACTACCTACCCTCTTTTAAGATTGATCATAAAATTTCAATTCTCATTTTTGGATTAGTCCTTAACTTCTATTTCACTTCTTTAGACGTCCGTTTTTAACTTCCAACTCTCTTTTGAGATTGATCATTAACTTTCAATTCTCATTTTAGAATCAGTCCTTAACTTTTGATTCCTTTCCTTCTGAGGTCAGTCCTTAACTTTGGACTCTCTTTTGAGATTGATCCTTAACTTGAAATTCTCATTTTGGAATCAGTCCTTAGCTTCTGATTCCCTTCCTTTCGAGGTTGGTCCTTAACTTCCAACTCTCTTTTGAGATTGATCATTAACTTTCAATTCCTATTTTATAATCAATCCTTAACTTCTGATTCACTTTTTTTGAGGTCGGTACACTTTCTCACTTTCGACTCTCTTTTCAGATTGATCATTAATTTTCTATTCTCATTTTATAATCAGTCCCCAACTTCTGATTCACTTCTTTCAAGGTCGGTCCTTAACTTCTGACTCTCTCTCTTGAGATTGATCTTTAACTTTCAATTCTAACTTTCAATAATTATCATTTTGGAATCAGTCCTTAAGTTATGATTCCTATCCTTTTGAGGTTAGTTCTTAACTTCCAACTTTTTCTCTTGAGATTGATCCTTAACTTTCAATTCTCATTTTGGAAACAATCCTTAACTTTTGATTCCTTTCCTTTTGAGATCGGTCCCAAACTTCCGACCCTCTTCTGAAATTAATACCTAAACTTCAACTTCCACCTCGGGGTCAGCACTTACATACTGATTCCCATCCTTTCTGAACACCCGAAATCTGATGACTCAAAACCAACTCTCCAATCCCATGTGAGAGTTCCTACTTCTTGACTTCGATCAAATATTCACTTGCTAAAATAACACATACAATTCTACACCTCCTTCCAAGTCTATTGACTTAGGGTTTTGTATTGGTTTTTTTTATCACATTGGTCAACACCAATACACACGCTGTGCTTTCCCAGCACACCACACCTATTGGGGGTCCATTTGTTGACCTCACTTTTGGGTGAGGTGGTCTAGTTTTTCCTCTTTAGTAGCCTAGGGTCTAGCCATAGAACTTTCTTATTGACTATTCCTATAAAACTAGAAAAGGAATCCACACCATAAGAAATTCCAAGCTCCTCTTTACGCAACTTGAAGTTCCATATAGTGTTCCTAACCTGTAGCACTTAGTAGGTGGGGTCATTATGGGGAAGCCCAAGGAGAGTTCCCATAGAACTGCTTGACCTTAGGGTTGACCCTGGGTGTTGGTTTAGAGCTAAGGTACTCACCTCACTCAAAATCACTCATAAATACAAACCCAAAATTTCTTGACTTTGATCCCTTAATCCTTTGGGAGACTCATGTAGATGGTCCCCAAAACCCATTGGCCCTAAGCTAGGGTTTAGCATATATAAAGGACCCAAATGGGTTTTCCATTGGTCCATAGCTCATTTATGGTGGGTGGCACCCCCACTCTCCCCACGCACCCCAACTCTACCAAAAATACTCAACTTGGCCTTTTTCCACTACACTCCCCCACATTACCTAACTACTATTGAAACCCTAAATTTGGCCAAAATTCCCAAGTTTACCCAAAATACCCAAATTTATTCAAAAATCATTTCAAGCCTTCTGAAAACATCCAATTTTCCCAAAATCACCAAAAAATTGCCAAATTACCAAAATGCCCCTTCTTAGCCCAAAATTTCAAAAATTCCAAAAAATCCCAAAACATTCCAAATATTATCAATTTTATTTTTCTCAACAACCATACCACCCAATTTGAGCGATTGACCATTTTGACCAAAACCCCCAAACTGCCTTTAAAGGCTCAATTTCCCTAAATTTACTTCAAATGTCCATATACTTCAAATGTCCATAAATCAATTTCAATCCTAAATTCAAATTCACCTTCTATATGACCAATATAAATCAAATCAAAGCTCAATTGGCCCATGTTTTGTGCCCGATTTTGAATAAATCAATCTATATGACCAATATAAATCAAATCAAAGCTCAATTGGCCCATGTTTTGTGCCCGATTTTGATCAAAGTCAAACCCCCAATTTTCGATCAATGACTTGGTTCCACCAAATTGAACCGCATGGCCCACTTCATTGGTCTCAATTTGAATCCTAAACTCTTCATAACAATCCTACACAACAAACTTGACCTTCAATCAACCTTGGTGAAGCCTCAATTTCATTAAATTTTAACCCAAATCCAAAAAATCCCACATTTTGCCCTAAATTGGCCATGTCTCAAAATTCCACCAACTTGATAATCTTATCCCCAAAATTTCCACTCTATTCCTTCATGAAAAATCTTCATAACATCTCTTTTAATCATTTGGACCATTCAATTGAGCCAAATTCTAAGCCAATCTCAACCTAAGCACAAGTCTAGTCCAACATGCCCAAATTGACCAAAATTTCAAAATCCTTCAAATTGAGCTTCCAATTGAACTCAAATTTACTTCAATCCTTCACCAAAAATGCAATCCTTCACCAAAAATGCAATGTTGATTAATTAATTTGGGTCAAAGTCATGGCTAGCTTAACCCAAACTCACTTTAAACCAAATTTATCTACATGGACCCCTTCACCAAAAGTTGACCCAATCTAGCCAAATTGATCAAGACAAAGCCACCAAAACCAAATTTTGGACCTTATTGACTAGGCTAAACCCCATGGAACCACCCAAACAAGCCATGGACCAAAGGATCCCCACATCAAGGGATTTATTTCTAAAATTGCTTAAGCTTAAGGGATTTTCGCCAAAACTATACACCTGCCCAAATAAATTGTTGTGACAGATTCCACTATCTCACCTAACCTTCTGACTACCTCCCATAGCCTTGCAGACCAGCCTAGTCACTGGAGGAGCCAAAACCGTGAGCCACCCTCAAGAAATCCAAACCCAATTCAAACCTAGAGGCCACCTCATCTCATTTGAAGTTTGGAGCCTCTCTGCCCCCACATAGGCAACACTTCACTTTGCACCCATACATTGGCCCACAGAGCCACCTTAAGCCATTTTTATAAAAGCTCCACCTCCAAGGCCACAAACGTGTGCTAAAACATTTCTTAAGGATAGCCTATGAAATTACTCCTTGAGCTTCTTTGAGACCTCTATAGTGCAATCCAACCACTCCATTGCCTTAATTCCCGTTGTCGGAGTTTAATTTTGGAGCTCAAATCCTTGATGGAAACAGGACATTCTCCACCACACCTCCACAGTGCACCAAAAGCAAATTAAATTTACCCACACCATCACCAGACTAAACTAAGACAAAGCCCTATCAAATCCCCCTCAGACAGAGCCTCTAAGATAGCTCAAGACCAACACCCAAATCCTGCCTTCATTAAATTTGGGTCTAGACATTTCACCATGACTAGAGGCTCAATCCTTAGCCTCCTTAGACCTCCACAAACAAGCCAAGCACCTCTGGTTGAAGCTTCCCTTCTCAGAGCAAAGGTATTGAACTTTCCCTCTTCCCGAGTCTATTTTCTATTTTGATTCTCCATTTGATTGATTCTCCATTTGATTAGGGTTAGTTTAATGGCATGTTCACCATATAAATGTGTTTGTCACACATAGACGAGTCCATAGGATCAAACCTGAGGTAATTTGGTTGAGAAACGAGTGAGATCTTAGGGTTTTAATGTTAATGGTCCCGAGTTAGCCAATTTGGGGATGATGACGAGGAGCCGTCTGATCACGTATTTATCTCATCAACAGACGAGATCTAACTGGATGAACTCTCTGTGCGTGAACGGTGGGTTGTGTGGCATGCTAAGGTGGAAAGTGAAATAGATTGGAGTGAGTCGCGTCGTCGTTCGAAGCTGCCTAGGAATATGTGGCGCCGCATGTTTAAATAGATAAATAAGGAATTAAATAAATCAAAATATGATCCCTAACTTCAAAAAATCATATCTTGGTGTAGAAAAATCACAAAAAAAATAGAAATACCTTCTTGTTAAGTGAACAGAGGAAAACAATGTGAAAATAATTTAAAGTTTATGTGATGCATATTTTATTTTTAATTAATTAAACACTATTTTGAGTCTTTTGATTCTCCATGCATTTATACATTTCACCATGGCTTGAAATTTTGGCATGTTGTTGCCTCTGTCTTAGGGAACATTCTCTAATTTTTCCAAAGTCCAAGGAGATCTCTAAACAGAGATCCATATTTTTCAAGTTTATGTCAATTTTTTGCATAAATTAATCATAATAATTATCATGTTACTTAGACAAATTTCAAGAAAATTTTGGAAGGTTTATTATGGCCGAAGAAACCTTTGGAAAATATTTCATGATCTAAGTCATTAAGAATGCACCTAATTTTCACAAACACTAAAATACAAATAAAATTAATTTTGGGAATCACAAACATCTAAATGACTTAGTCTTTAATCTCCACTATAATTTGAAGTTTAGAGAACTCCCTATAAAAATGTCAAAAATATTTGGAACTCATTTGATAACTCAAAATGATTTTCTAAGTTAAATGTCATTTTTAACACTAATATGCTTTTTAACAATTAAAATATAACTCAAAAAATTATAAAACTTAGTTTTGAGAGTTTTTTGTGATCAGAGGGATTTTCTAAAAATAAATTTGTAATTAAAATAAAATTTCCATTTTTAAGCTTTTCCTTAATATCTAAATACTTAAAAATCGATAAAAATCATAAAAATAATAAAATTCTTAAAAATATTCTAATTTTTTTCCTAAGCACTTAGGAACAATTTGAATGTTTTTCTTTTTTTTTCTAAGTGAAGATATTGAATTTTGAAGCTTAAAAAAATTTTTAAAAGCTAAAAATAGATTTTCATTAAAATAATTCTAACAATTCAAAGAAAAATTAGAAATATGTGAAATTTATTTCTTTGGGTTTCTTTACCTTAAAGAGTTTTAATAAAAATGTAAAACTAAATTTTACATATTTAAAATGTTTTATAATTAACAAATACTCCGGAATTTGAAATAATTCTAATAATTTAAATAAAACTCAAAAAATCATAAAATTTGGTCCCAATGATTCTCTAGTTTAAGTCTACCTCCAACAAAAAATTTAAGGGAGTAGCTTTTACCATGGTCAAGTTAGGGAATTCTCTTTAACAAATCTTTTTTCTTGCATATAAATAAATATCTAAATTAAATTAAAATTTGAAAAATCACATTTTCTCCTATGATGTCTTAATTGACCCATGAGTGAGGTGGAATAAAAATGCCAAAGTCATTTGAAAAAAATTTGATAAGTTATGAAGTATTAGAACCTTAGGGGCAAAAGTGTAATTTTAGAAATTAGCCTTAAGCCTTAATTAACATTTAATTAACATTTAGGCTTAATTCAAGAAAGGGAAATGGGTAACCTTTGATCTTAATTAACATATTTGGATGATTGAAACACAAGTGGTTAATTGGTCGAAACCAATCTCACTTCTTTCAATTAAAGGATAAATTTGTAATTTCCTTAAATTAATAAAAGAAGTCTAGTCAATTAATTGATCTTAGACTTTGGGTAAGATTTTGGGTGTTGATAACTCACTAATTTAACACCCCTATTTGATGTTCAAATGAATTTCAAAATTGAATCATCATCATTTAAAATTCAACTTTTAATATATATATATAT
>NW_018222497.1:69462-75127 GCF_001263595.1 Phalaenopsis equestris
TATATATATATATATAACTATGACATCTATCAAAAGTCTAAAGAGCTTAGTAGTGACCTAAGCTAAATCAAATTTTGTTAAATGAGGATTAGAAAATTGAACATCCTTAAAACACTATAAGCCCAAATTAAAAATTTGGCTAAGAGTCTTAATAACATTAACTTGCCCCTTTAAGGGTCTTCTCCCACATAATCCTTATTGGCGCTATTTTTGGTTGGACGAGTTGTCAGTAAGAAGCTGTCGGTCACCGAAATCAAAATCCCGTCGCCTGCTTTGGAAGGACATTTTAATGTTTAGAAAAAATGTTTTAATTTAAATATATATTTAGTTTTAGGAAAATATGAAATCAAACTAACACTATCTTTTTCATAGTTTAAATGAAAGAGAGTATCTAGATGGATAAACAAAAGACTTGAGGATGAGGCTCGATCGAATAAACTAAGGAATATATGACGTCTGATTGGTCCGCAAAACCTTTGTATTTGCCAACAAGTTTCCCAATTCAATATATAGGATTAAATAGGGTTTATATTAAGCTGGGTTTGGACATGACTTACGAAGACTCTCGATAAAAATAAGGAAATATTATTTTCAAGGAATTTCAAAGGGTAGGACTTTTCAATGAGATAGGACGTAGAGGTGTGAAAGGGGATTGGTTCAAATTTAAAAAATTTTGTTGTAGAGTCCAAAGGAGGAAGAACTAGGGGATGTCATGGATTCAGAGGAGAACGTCGGTGACTTCCGAAGCTATCCTAATATTTGTCTTTAATTTTTACGAGAAATATTTAGGTGTTTCATCCTGCTGATTTTATTAGTTAGGGCTTACATTCATATGAAATGATCACACAAATAGCTTGGAAGATGAGAGAATTTAGGTTGTGACAAACGACAACCTCAAAATCCTAAGACGAGTTAGGACTTATATTGTATAGCAGAGCTATACAAAAGGCCTACAAATAAGATGAGGATTTACATTGCATAAGTAAGCAACCTCGAAGTCCTATGACTTTGTTGTTTAATTCTAAGAAAGGAAGATTGGTTCAGCTGGGGAAGACAGGTTTTGCTGTTGAAGATAGTCGTGTTGCCCACCACGCTGCCCACCATACTAGCTTCAAGCTCCTTGCTCTGACGAGATTGAGTTTTCTAGTGTGTCAAGTTATCATGTCAAATCAGGTGGCTCTAACCCTATGATTGAAGTTCTTAAAATTTGATGGGGGCATATTAAAGTTGATTAGAGTGACACCGGTTAGGATCTTATGGTTCCCTCGTTCTGGCACCACTACTTTCTATTAGATTCACTTAGTCCAAATGAATCTACTAAACTTAACTTAATGAGTTCCAAAATTTCAACATTTAGATCATGAGGAGCCTCGTTAGCAACCGTAGGTTACCTCCTTTGTGGAATTCTCGATCATTCGATAGAGACGTCTTAATTTAGTTACGATTGAAGTTTTGTGTGATGTTTGTTATTAAACTTTGAGTTATTTTATATTTTGAATGTTGTGGCGGGGGATTTTTTTTTTGTTGTTTTTTGTTTTTTTGTGTTTTGTGCATCATCAGAAACTTTGAATGGTTGATAGTTTTAGTTTTCATGCAAAGAGCTATCGCTGTTTAGCATGCAAGTTTGCAGGTATAAAAGTACGGTATGAAAGTACAAGAAAGACAACGCTGAAAAATGTAAAAACATACCTAGCGAGTCTTCTCGTTCCACCACCTGAAACTCAAAATACATGTTACGGCAGTTTATATGAAATGGGAAAGTAAAATTTTGACGACCTACCTAACACTAGGTCATATCTTGGTGGGTCCTTAGTAATTTGATCAAGGATGATATTTGTCACGCAAAACATATGAAGTTCAGTAGATTTCCAGGGTATCCAATAGATTTAGAGAAAGAAGCAGGTCCGTGCTACTCTCTCACTGCCTGGTGCAAAATCACGAGTTCTTTTAAACTTATTATGTTGCTTAATAATTCATCTTATGAACACCCTAATGCTCATTGATGTCTTAATTATCCCTAAGAATAGGGCAATTATCCAATAGGGTAATTATCATTTGTAAATTAATTTTGAAGATTATGTGGGTGAAGACCCTTAAGGAGGCAAGTTAGTGTTTTTGGAACACTTAGCAAAAATTTGGCCCTAATTAGGCTTGTAGTGTTTGAAAGACGTCTTAGTTTTAATTGATATTTTTCTAATCGTCATTTAAATGAAACTCGATTTAGCCTAAGTCACTACTAAGCCCTTAAGACCTAGGTGAGTGTCTTAGTTAGTTTTAAAAAGGTTAAGCTTTAGATGGTCGTGATTCATTATTTGAATTTAATTTAAAATTCAAAATATGGGTATTAAATTGATTAATTATTGACTTCAAAAGTCAAACCCCTAAGTCCTGACAAGAGGAACATATTCATACTGTTATGGTGCCATGAAATCAACTTAAAATAAATAAATAGTTGAAATAGGCTCGGGAGGAAGAGAAGTTCTATACCATTGCTCTTAGAAGTGAAGCTTCGATCAGAGAGTCTTGGCATGTTCGTTGTGAGCCAAAGAGGCTAGGGATTGAGTCTTTGGTCTTGGTGTAAGTCCTAGGTATGATTTCGATCATGGCCATATTTGGGTGTTGGTTTAGAGCTATGGTAGAGGCTCTGTGAGAGGGGAATTTGATGGGTCTTAAGCTTCTTTCACTGTTGTTAAGGTGTGGGTGAAGTTAATTTGAGTTTGGTTGACTATGGAGGTGTATTGGGCTCTGTTCTGGTTTCCGACAAGATTTCAAGCTCAAAATTGAACTCCGGCAATGGGAATGGGTCGGAAATTAGTGAGGGAAAACAGTTGAATGCACTGAGGGAATCTTAGGGAAGCTCTGTGGTCAATTTGGAGACGTATCTCTAAGAAATTTTCAGCACTTCTTCCCATGGTCGTGGGAGGTGCTTTTTTATAAAAATGGCAAAGGGGTGGCTGTCACGGCCAATTTGGGGGTGCATTGTGCTGCTTGAGTGAAGGACAGAGGAGCTCTATAATTTAATTTGGCTGAGCTGGCCTCTATGTTTGATTTGGGTGAAGATCCATGGGGGCAGCTCTTGGTTTTGAGCTTCTCCGGAGACTAGGCCAGTCGGTCATAGTTGGGGGAGGTGGCTAGGTGCTCAGAGCATCCAGGGGAATCTGTCAAAGCAATTTAATGCAATTGGGTTTAGTTTTGGTAAGGGTATCTTAAGCATGTTTATTTTTGGAAATAAGATCCCTTAATTTGGGGGACTTTTGGTCCATGGCTTGACTTAGGTGGTTTCATGGTGTTTGGACTGGTCACTAAGTCCAACTAATGGCTGGGCTGAGGTGGAGTTAATTATATTGCTTTGGGGTAGTTAGGCCATCTTTAATGCATGGGTTCAATGTGGGTCCAAGTGATCAAAGCTTGGGTTTAGGCTAGGTTATCCAAGTAAGTTAATACAATTGATTGATCAACATTGTGTAGATGATTGTTATGAAGATTTTTGGTGAAGGATTGAAGTTATTTTGAGTTAAATTGGTAGGTCAATTTGTGGTATTTTTGAATTTTTGTCAATTTTGGCATGTTAGGATAGACATGGGTCTAGTTTGGGCTAGCCTTAGGCTAAGTCCAAATTCAATGGTCCACATGATCAAGGGAGATGTCGTGAAGATTTTTTATGAAGGGATAGAGTTGAAATTTTGTGGTTAAGGCCATCAATTTGGTGAGATTTTGACACATGGTCAATTTTGGGCTAATTTGGGTATTTTTTGGACTTAGGTTTAAATCAAATGAAGTTAAGGCCTCACCAAGGCCAATTGAAGGTAAATTTTGATTTATGGGGATATTATGAAAGTTTTTCAACAAAAATTGTGGCCAATTGAGTGGGCTATGAGTTCAATTTGGTGGAACCAAGCTAGAGGGCCAAAACTGGGTTTTTGGTTTAGCTCAAAATTGGGTTCAAATCATGAACCAATTGAGCGTGGATTTGGTCTACATTGGTCACATCAAGGGTTAATTTGAGTTTAAAATTTAAATTGGGGGAAACTGAGACCAATTGGATAGACATTTGAGGTAATTTGGGGAAAATGTTGGCCTTTAAAGGGCAATTTGGGGGTTTTGATCAAAGGTTATCCAATTGGCCAAATTAGGTCATGTGATAGTTGAGAAAAATGAAATTATGAATATTTGGGAGGTTTTGGGAATTTTTTGGTTTCTTTGGAATTTTGTGCTAAGGAGGGGTGTTTTGGTAAGTTGGCCAATTTTTGTGATTTTGGGTGGTTTGGGTGTTTTCAAGGGGTTTGAAATGATTTTTGAACCAAGTTGGGTATTTTGGGTAGATTTGGAAATTTTGGCCAAATTTGGGGTTCTAATGGTATCTAGGTAATTTGGGGGAATTTAGGGGTAAAAGGCTAGGTTGGGTGTCTTGGTAGAGTTGGAGTGCCAACCACCATCAATAAGCTATGGACCAATGGAAATCCCATTTTGGGTCCTCTATGTAGTGGTCTTAGCCAAACCCTAGCCTAGGGCTAATGGGTTTAGGGGACCACGTACAGGAGTCTCCCAAAAGTATCAAGGGACTAGAGCCTAGAAATTCTGGGTTGAGGGTCGTGAATGATTGTGAGTGTAAGTGATTGCAAGTGAGTTGCCTAGCCCTAGACCAACACCCAGGGTCAACCCTAAGGTTCAACAGTCCTAAGGGTGACTCATCTTGAGTTCTCTTATAGTGACCCCGCCTACTAAATGTTAAAGGTTAGGACCAATATGTGGAACTTCAAGCTGAGTAAAGAGGAGTGTAGAAATTTCTAATGGTGAGGGCTCATTGCCTAGTTTTCTAAGAATAATCAATAGGAAAGTCCTATGGCTAAACTTTAGGCTACTAAAGAGAAAAACTAAACCTCAACCAAAAGTAAGGTCAACAGTTGTAGTTCTTTAAATTTTATGGGGGATGTTATGTTGACCAACGAGATCAACAAAAACCAATCTAAAATCCTAAGTCAACAGACTCGGAAGTATGTGTAGGGTTGTGTATGTGATTTGTTTCTGATGGGGATTTAGGAGGTGATTGTCTGATTGAAATTAAAGTGTAGGGACTCTCGCTGGGGATCAGAGAGTGAATTTTGATTTATGAAATTTCAGGTTTTTATAAAGGATGGGAGTCAATATATAACTGCTGACCCCGAGGTGGGAATAGAAATTTGGGTATCAATCCTGAAATAAGAATCATATACCATAATCCATTTAAGGTGGTCTTGAAACTTTTTTCAAAAGATGAGAATAGGATTGTGTGGGAGGATCGAATCGAGATAAAAAACATAGAGGCTCACATCCGGCTCAAAAGGGTCACAACAGTGTAGAAGATGACAACCGTTAAGAATATGTCTCCAGAAAGAAAGGACTGTTCGAGTTACCACTGGGGAGTTATATTTGAACTAACATATGACTGGGAGAATATATATGTCACGTTAGGAAGGAAAGCACTAGGACTCACATCCAACCTAAGAAGTGACAAGAGGATATATGTGCTACGTTGAGAAGGAAGGCATTAGGACTCATATCCAACTCAAGAGTTAACAAGAAAATATATGTGTCACATTAGGAAGGAAAGCACCAGGACTCACATCCAACCTAAATGGTGACAAGGAAATATATGTGTTACATTGAGAAGGAAAGCACCAGGAAA
>NW_018222497.1:75144-79436 GCF_001263595.1 Phalaenopsis equestris
GAAGGAAAGCACCAGGACTCACATCCAACTCAAGAGGTAACAAGAAAATATATGCGTCATGTTAGGATACTCACATCCAATACTCACATCCAACCCAAATGGTGACAAGGAAATATATGTGATACATTGAGAAGGAAAATATCAGGACTCACATCCATCTCAAGAGGTAACAAGAAAATATGTGTGTCATGTTAGGAAGGAAAGCATCAGGACTCACATCCAAACCAAATGGTGATAAGGAAATATATGTGTTATCTTGAGAAAGAAAGCACAAGGACTCACATCCAACTCAAGAGGTAATAAGAAAATATGTGTGTCACGTTAGGAAGGAAAGCACCAGGGCTCACATCCAACCCAAACGGTGACATGGAAATATATGTGTTACATTGAGAAGGAAAGAGCCAGAACTCACATCCAACTCAAGAGGTAACAAGAAAATATGTATGTCACATTAGGTAGGAAAGCACCAGGACTCACAACCAACCCAAACGGTGACAAGGAAATATATTTGTTACATTGAGAAGGAAAGCACCAGGACTCAACTCACCACCAGGACTCACATCCAACTCAAGAGGTAACAAGAAAATATGTGCGTCACATTAGGAAGGAAAGAACCATGACTCACGTCCAACCTAAAAGGTGACAAGGAAATATATGTTTTACATTGAGAAGGAAAGCACCGGGACTCACATCCAACTCAAGAGTTAACAAGAAAATATGCAGATTCACACATGGGAATTCGTGAGAAATATGTGAATAGAATATGAAAATATGTGAAGGAATTGGAATTAAGGTACTAATTTGGAAATGAGAATTGAAATTTAGTTATCATTTTTTGAAAAGTGAGTTGGAAGTCAGGGACCGACGTCGCAGATTAAGGATATGATGTCATGTTCCACTAAAGGGGGTCTTATACCAATCTCGAAGATGGGGAGTCAAAATTTGGGTACTGACTCCAAGAATCATATGAAAAATCATATGAAAACAGTGTAAAAACAGTGTAGAGAGTTTATGATGTTGAATTTGCAGAAATGTGTCATGAGAAAAGGTTGATTTTATTGAAGAATATTTGTAGAGTTTTGTGGGGTTTTGTGCAGAATGTTAAATTTTGCGGGGATGTGAAGAAAGTTAATGCAGATAAAGATGGTTGTGTTGTGCGCACAAAAAGTAAGAAACTCTAAAACTGAGAGAATCCACTGAACAGACTCATTTTCTTTTCTTGTTGTCTTTATCACATTTAATTTTTCAAAATATGTCTATAGAATTTTAATTTTAATTGGTCAATTTTCAAAATAAATTTGTTTTGTTGTTTATCATTTGTGATTATTTTTATTTGAATTTTATTTATTGTTAAAGGTTTGTTGTTCCATTCTCTGTTCATTGAAATTCTGAACCAACGCATGGTTCGTGGCTTCCATCCATCACACAAAAAGACAACTGATAAAAAGACACATTTTTGAGAGAAATTTCCGTTAATCTCGTCCAATAAAGATGTCACCGATCGAACATAAGCTAACGCCTAAAAAGGTACAATATATAGTCCATGTTGAAGTACATCCAGAACACCTCATGCCATGAATACATTGTAGGCTGAATATATCAGATACATATCATGTTGTATTAAAAAAGGAAAGTGAACCCTCTGACCCTTTGTATCAGGTACTACGAGCTCCTGATCGAGCAGACCTTTTAAGCCATGCTCCAGGATAAGATTTTTCTTCGTATGTACTTAGAGGTACAACCCTCTCATAGCTTGTACGGCAATAGCTCTTCCAGTTTTGGGTCTGGCTGGAATCCATATAGTATTTTATTGTCGTCCATCCTACGGAAGTTCACGGACACCCTAAGGTGTCGTACCTCTAGAATGCAATGTTTGGCGACATCTGCACCGTTGCCTTTAAGAACAAGCACTGAGCCAACTGGTATGGGAATCTCCACAGAGCCTCTGAACTCACTAGGGCCAATGATGTCAATTTCTCTCCCATACTTTATGTTACTTTTACTCATGAATGAGACCGTACAAAAAGGCAACAGAAAGTCATGGTGATCGAAGTGTGGAGAAATGCAGTCACCCTCGTTGTAGATGTTGATAATACAACTATTTGGAATGTAGGTAGCAAGCAGAATCCTCCATCTAACCATTCTTTTGATCATCCACTTTATCATTGGTGGTAGTGTATCTACTTGATCGTGTATGAGGATCCTAGGCGGATTCCCCTGTCTTTCATTTGTGAAGTTGTTGTAGCAACCACACTGGATAGTAATCCTCCCTTTTCCTCACATCCATTTCCTTGGCTCCGAATAGGCCCTTTCCATAAGTAAACCTGCTTGCCCTTTGTCCCTTATGTCAAAAATGCAGTCAAGAATACTTTGTTCGTCAGTCTCTGAGAAGACTCTGGTTTACAGCTCTAATCTCTTCAGTATGTTGATGAATTTTCCTTGGATTTCTTCATAAAATTTGAATTCTCCTTTATTTACTTTGCTTAATTTGTAGTAGTTCATCGTACTAGGAGTCGGTAGCTGTCGCGTGCGTTCCTCTCTCTGAACATTGGCAGGAACCCAAACTGGCGCTGCCTGATCTGGAACACGAGACTCGGCCTCTAGCGGGATGTACGACCTTGGGCTCCATGGTACATACTGATCTGTCCCCATGGGGACTGTTGGCATAAATTTTTGATGTCACGAGTGTAGGGTGTCCACTTGCACGGCTTATGATGATCTACGGTTCACCCGCAGCATCCGATGTCTCGAGACACTTACCCGACACCTTTTTGACGCGTGTTGAGGGGCACGTAGTCAGGTGGGGACTGTTGGCATAAATTTTTGATGTCACGAGTGTAGGGTGTCCACTTGCACGGCTTATGATGATCTACGGTTCACCCGCAGCATCCGATGTCTCGAGACACTTACCCGACACCTTTTTGACGCGTGTTGAGGGGCACGTAGTCAGGGTCATTTTGCTAGGCTATGGCTTTCGCTAAGGTGAAGGCCGGTCGGCATTTGACACGTCAAACGACTCTGATCGAGGCAAAAAATATTATGTGGTGCGTCGCACACAATTTTGGCTCAAATTTGCCCGATTGCTTGACGAAGTGGTCCAAATGACCCCGGATGATGAAACGGACCCCACTAGTGTGTCCGGAATGTCAATTTTACTTACGGGGGATGTTCACTTCACTATGGCTTCGCGGGCGGGGTAAAAATGTGCAAATTATCATTTTGGGAACAATTATCGAAAAAGTGGCCAAAACGACCCCGAATGACAAAATGGACTGCGCCAACACGTCCGGAACGTCGATTTTAGCTAAGGGAGGACATTCATTTCGAAATGATGGCACGCCTGAGCTAAAAATGTGCGGGAGACGATTATAAAATTAATAATAATAATAATTATTATTATTATATAATTATTATTATATTATAATATATAATATCGCCTCCCCTGATTCTCACGCGCACAGCTCCCTCTCCCAGAACCTCGCCGGCGAGGTCGCCAGACCGCACCCCCTTTTTGCGAACGAACCATGAGTTGTAGCCTCTAGCACCGCCATTCCGAAATCTTGGGACCTCTCTCTCTCCTGTTGGTGAGCCTCGCCGGCCCACGCTCCTCACCGGCGAACCGCCGCCTCCGGCGCACCTGCTTCCGCCGTAGGCCGAGCCGCACCCAGCAGAGCTTACTGCTCTTTCCTCCGCTCGGATTCCTGCTCTGTTCGATCTAAAGCACGCCATCCGGCGTTACCGGTTGGCCATCTTTTTCCTCGTCGGCAGTTCTAGCCTCCCACGCGCTCGCGAAACTTTCCCCAGCTTTCCCGGCGACCGGATACTTCACCGGAGCATTTCGAAGTCGCCGGACAGCGAGCGTTCTTGCCGTTCAAAGAGGTGCAAGGGTCTTCCACCTCGAGGGAAAGACTTCCGTCGGCACGCCGCCAGCGGCCTCGCTGTCTTTGTTCTCCTCTTTCTCCGGCGTCGAGCGACCCTTCTCACAAAGGTACATTTTGCTTATATTTTCATATGCCAAAGTCCATTATTTATTCTTGGTACTTCACATACCTCACTGACTCAATCTCCCATCTTTTTGTTGTCCGGTGCACATTTTACGAGGCACATTGGAGCACGGATCGAACACCGGCGAGCTCGAAGCAAGCAAAGAAACGCGTCTGCAACCGTCACGATGGTGAGACTTTCTACCTCCTAGCCAGCCTTAGGATTAGTGGAGTCTAGGCGTGTGGGTTCGATAGCCCACATGGGGTTCGAGCATGGGTCGGCGCAACGACGTGCCTGTGTGATGGATC
>NW_018222497.1:79704-80099 GCF_001263595.1 Phalaenopsis equestris
GTGGAGAGATATCCCCTCAGAGCTCCGGGGAGAAATTTCCCACATTTCCTTACCAAAGCAAGAGGCGGCGGTGCCACACATCCAAGGGTCTAAACCTTAAGTCTCCCAGGTGAGGTCGTTAGCACGAGCCCGGTTTGCTATCTTCATGTTGGTTTGCTGCATATTGCATTTTTTGGCTTGGTGCATATTGCATTTCACTTCGCTCTGACCGGCCGCCCCGGCCCGATGAGCATTTCACTTCGCTCCGATAGGCCGCTCAGGCTCGGTGAGTATATCACTTTGGTTTGACCGACCACCACGGCCCGGTCGACCGATCACCTGCATTTTTGTCTGCTTTTACATTATATCACATGCTTACATGCTTGCATGTTGCACCATATGTGTTTGCATTTGCA
>NW_018222497.1:80233-80982 GCF_001263595.1 Phalaenopsis equestris
CTTTCCTTTGGCCCCCTGCCCCCACGGCATGCCCATCACTTTTGGGTCACTGCCGCTACCGTACACCTTTCTTCGGGCCACTGCCTCCACGGCACGCCCATCCCTTTTGGTCATTGTCGCCACGACACACCCCTTTATTCAGGCCGCTGCCTCCACGACTTGCCCACCTTTTGTTCGGGTCAATGCCTCCACGACACACCCATCTTTCGGGCCCCTGTCGCCACGACACGCCCATCACTTTTGGTCACTGCCGCTACGGTACACCTTTCTCCAGGCAACTACCTCCACGACACGCCCATCCCTTTTGGTTACTGTCGCTACGGCACACCCATTTGTTCGGGTCGCTGCCTTCATGGCCTGCCCGATAGCGAGCTAGACTCGTTAGGAGAGTGACCCCGTGTTGGTCGCGATGCCTTAACGAGCATTGTTTGCTGGGTTGATCCCGGTGAGCAATGCGAGTTAAGTCATCAGGATTGACACGAGTATGACTGCGATAAAGATCTAATAGATCTAACTCGTGTCATAACTCTTCGTGACACCCTTTAGATCCTCGGATCTTTAGGATGGGGCCGGTATGACGACCTCAACAAAGTCATATTATACTCAGGTCTACCCCACACTTAGATACTAGGTTGACACACTTTTCGTTACATGGTGTGCTAGGTTAGGATTTAGGGTGCTAGGTAGTCTTTTTGATGCCTGACTATTGTTCTTTGATGGATTGGTTGCCCTAGTCAGGTATCTTTCTT
>NW_018222497.1:81599-90252 GCF_001263595.1 Phalaenopsis equestris
GATATAATCTAGGCTCATTAAGGACCCTAAAATTATAATTTTCTACAAAATCCTAAATAAAATATTCAAGATAATTAAAATTTAGGATTAAAATATTCAGGATTTAAAAATTTTCACATCTACTTTCCTGCTTATATTAATAGGGCCTCCACAATACTTAAGGACCGCTCTAGATAACTGCATTCATATTTGCATGTCCCGAGGAGGAGTCCCCGTGCTTCTCCAACCTGACTGGCCCAACATACCTCTTTATAGGTGGTTGTCTAGTGCGCTTAGGATGTTAGAAGGCTCCCCGACCCAGACGGGGTGTAAGTCCTTTTGTTTGGAGTGTTTCCAGCTTTGTAGCTGAACTCCTACTTTCTTTTCTTTCCTGAGGCATCCTTGCTACTTTACCAAATATAAGTCCCACCTCTTGGAGTTCCATCTTTTACTCATAGGATAGAGTTTCTTTCCTTTGACCTTAGGGCTACCGAGGTTCCCGTGGACGACGCAATTCACGGATTGCTGACCGGGGATCTCAGGACGTGTTGGGTAGACTACCTTCACGACCAGGTGACCAGGTAGACTTGGCGTCCTATTAGCTGTGGATGACGGGTCCGTGGTACCCCGACCCAGCTACCTTTACCTTTTAGGTTCTCTCTACCTTCCTTTTGTTGAGCCCCTTTTGAGCTCATTCGTTCTTTTCCTTGAGTTCGTTGATATCATTTTAACGGCTCGATGCCGATGAGCTGTTTTGTGGGCCCCGTGTGTCGATGAACTGCTACCCATTCGAGATGTGAGAGACTCACTCTCTGCCTGATGACTTAGCGCGAGCTTTGAAGCATCGGGACTGTTCTCACATGAAATAACCTTCCTTTGAGTACCTATTGCGCCAAGTTCACGATAATCCAAGCGAAACTCCATTTATCGAGAGTATTCTTGGGTACCCCCCAAGATGTAATTAACCAAGTGGGATACGTCCCCTTGGGAGTGCTCTTGACCCCAGAACAGGCACCTACACCTGAATCTTTGGTTATGGGTAGTCTACGTAGGTATTCTTTCGTGGATATCGGTTTAAGGAGCTTTCTCCCAATCTTGTTTGGGCGGACACTCTTAACCTATCATTGCGAGGTTTACCGCACGTAGGCTCTCCACGTTTTGTGTTTTCTCTTGTTTGTGGCTTTGTCGTATGTCCCTTCTTATTCGTTTCCTCTCCTCTTCGAATCACATATCTATTTCAGAAGGGATATTTATTCGAATGGGGGAAGTATACGACGATCAACAAGTTGGCGACTCCTTCTAAAATAAAAGAGAGAAAAACAAATGAAAACAGGGACGTATGGCTCATCCATCATAAAATCTGAAGTCTGAGACCCATTGGTTCTGGAGGTATACTCTTCCAATGTACTGAAATGTTATAAATGTAGAACATTGCAGTCCAGGCATTCTACAAATGCCCCTATGGCTGGTGTCCTTGAAGGTATTTCAGCGTTGCACGTCGGGCAACCCTTGCTTAAAACATCTGAAGTTGAAAGTGTATCTGACTCTACGACGAACCCTGGCTCTTCATCTGTGGTGGGTAGGCTGGCAGAAGTTTCTTTCATGTCGGGATCATAAATATGCCCCTCAGGAATAGGGGTGAGTAAGTTGTTTGTTTCTCTCTGACATTTGTGTTCTTGTCGTAAAAAGGCCCTCTGCTTCTTATGGCTGACATTTCTACATTGAGTCCTGCGAAGCGAAGCATCTGGCTGTCGTTCGTTATAGGTGGCTACTAAGCCTCCAACCGGTGTGGCTACCATGGAGGGTAGATGGCTGGGCCCTTCCATTGAATCTTGCTCTATTATCACATTCTGACCTTTGTGTGATGCATTATCTTTGGCAGTCACTCTCAGCAGTAAAGACAATCCCTCTTTCTCTTTGTAGCTGACTACATTCATAAGAGGACCTTTGTAGTCCATGTCAACTTGGTTAAAATCTATGTTAAAGTCTATGGTACTGTCTTGCGATGCCATCTCCTCATTTAGTGCGAGGCTCCGACCATCCTTGAAAGGGAAGATTAGGCTCTATCTCGACATTTTTCTACAAATGACAGGAAAAACGTCAGTGGGCCGAAACTTTGCATGAACAAGAACAAAACAAAGTATTTATTGAAATAAATTTTAGCTTATTTTAGTGAAATGAATTGTTTATTTATGTATGAATTTTTTTAAAATTTTTGTGGAATATTATACTCAAAAGTGGAAAGGAGAAAATTTGAAGTTTAAAATATTTTTTCTCAAAATTTTCATTATATTGAGGTTAATTTCAAAATTTGGACCCTGTCATAGACATTTGACCACATGGATAACACCAAAATAATCAAAGTTTCAAAGTTTCAAAGCAAGCAAAAGCAAGCGGCATCAGGTTGCGTAATAGGTTTTCAGATATCGTCCATTTATTGGTAACATGGGTCTTTCGCCCTAGAGGTCCCCTAACTGGTAAGCTCCTCCTATATAGACCTTTTCAATGACAAATGGTCCCTCCCAAGTTGGATCGAATTTTTCACCTATTTTGCGGCATGCAAGAATAGGTCGTTTGAGCACGAGTACAAGGTCACCAACTTTGAATGTCCTTGGGTGGACCAATTTATCATGGGCTTGTACCATCTTTACCTGGTAAAACTCCAAATATTGTTGTGCTTCTAGTCTTTTTCCCTCAAGATTTTCCAGTTCTTCAAGTCTGAGTTTTGCACTTTCTTCTGTTGTGAGTTGGTTGGCAACAACAACTCTAAGAGACGGTGTCTGGACTTCTAGCTGTAGCACGGCCTCGGACCCGTACACGAGCATTTAGGGTGTACATTGAGTGAGAATACTGAAAGTCGTCCAGTAGGCCCACAAGGCTTCTAATAGTTTGTTGTGCCAATCCCTTTTATTTTCGTCGAGTGTTTTCTTAAAAATCTGTACAAATATTTTGTTGAAGGCTTCAACGAGATCATTTGCTTTGGGATAGTAAATTGTAGTGTATCTCCAATCAATCACATGTCTTTTGACAAAATTGTTGATCTTTGAGCTTCGGAAAGCTGTCCCATTGTCAGAAATTATTCTTCGCGATACTCCAAAATGGTAGACAATTTGGCTTTTGAAAAATTGAAGGATGTGTTGTACGGTAACCTCACATAACAGTACTATCTCTGCCCATTTGGAGAAGTAATCTGTAGCGACAAATATAAACCTGTGTCCTTTGGAAGATGGAGGTTCTATCGGACCTATTATGTCTGTGCCCCAACGCTCGAATGGCCACGAGGCAACAGTTGGGTGTAGCACATTCGAAGGTTGGTGTAAGACCACCCCATGCACTTGGCATTGGTGACATTTTCTGGCTGTATCCATGCAGTCGGACATCATTGTTGGCCAATATTACCTGAGTCTTTTGATCTTCATTTTCATTTTTAGCCCTGACTAATGAGCACCACATAATCCGGCATGTACTTCTTTGACAATATTCCGTGCTTCGACTCTGCTCAAACACCGTAGCCACATCTGGTCGAAATCACATTTGATCAAATGATCTTTTGTATAGAACATTTCCCACCAGGGTGTAAGAAATAGCCCTTCTTGTGATGTGGTGTGCTTCAGACTTATCTTCTGGCAGCTTTCCAGTATGTAAATATTCTATTAATGGCTTGCGCTAATATTCACTGATGTCTGCAACTATATTTATTGTTTCTTCTTTTTCAAGCTTGTGTAAAATTTTGAGATCGATCTCAGACAGGACTTGTTTTCCTTGCACTGTGATTTCAATGGAATCCTCCAAGGGCATGTCATTTCTTTAGCAAGTTTTGCTAGAGCGTCGGTATGGGCATTATCTCCCATAAGAATCTGGTAGAAAGTTACATCAGGGATCTGCTCCAGCAGCTTCATTGCGTATCAGTGATATTCTGCTAATCTTGGTTTTGAAATTCTGTATTTTCCGATGACTTGCTGAATGACGAGTTGGGAGTTGCCATAAATGGCAATGTTTTTTTATATCAATTGATATTGTCATTCCCAATCCGGTGATTAAAGCTTCATATTCTGCTTCATCATTGGTGCACGACTCCGTTGGGTGCTATGAGAACCTTAACATACCCTTATCTAGTGTGATAAAGTTCAATCTGTTCCCTGATTTGCCTGGTATAACTGTGTCTGATCCTTTGTCTTTTCTGGCTGATGAGGCGCCATTGAAGTACATTTCCTAGTGTTGCGCATCGGAGAATTTCATTTGTAGTATTTGCTCATCTGGTAACTCGTCGTTGAGAGAGGACCCAGCTGGTAGTGGGTGTGCAGCGAGAAAGTCTGCTAGTATCTGTCCCTTGATATCACGGAGCGGAAGAAAAGTTATGTCCAATTGCAATAAGATCATTGACCATCTTGCTAGACATCCGAACAGTGTTGGCCGGGTCATTAGATATTGCAACGGATTAACTTTCGAGATTAAGGTAATCTTATGAGAAAGCATGTAATGTATAAGCTTTTGAGTAGCGAAAATCAACGCCAGACAATGCTTCTCAATAGGTGGATACCTTATCTCCGTCGGTATTAGGTGACGACTCAAGTAGTAGAGTGCATTTTCTTTACCCTCATCATTGACTTGGGCTAAGAGGGCTCCAAGAGAGTCGTCTAAAGCTGCGGTATAAAGTATCAACGGTTTCCCTAAGATAGGAGCTACCAAGACAAGAGGTGTCATTAAATATTGTTTAATGTCCTCAAAGGCATGCTGGCATTTCTCTTCCCAAACGAATTTGACATCCTTTTTAATTAATGCCGAGAAAGGCTGACACCTACCTGAGAGATTAGAAATAAAGTGCCTCAGATATGCCAACTTCCGTTGGAAGGAACATAGTTGTTTTAAGGTTTTAGGAGGAGGCATTTTCAAGATAGCTTTAATTTTATCCGAGTCGATCTCGATTCCCCGATGATGAACAGCGAATCCCAGAAATTTCCCAGAAGTAACACCGAAGGCGCACTTTAAGGGATTAATTTTAAGGTCATATCGTCGTAACCGTTCGAACACGATCCTCAAATCTTACAAATTGTCTATTTTTTGTTTACTTTTGATGACCAAATCATCCACGTAGCATTCTACTTGGTTTTGAGTGAGGTCGTCAAAAATCTTCATCATTGCGTGCTGATATGTTGCTTCGGTGTTCTTTACGCTGAACGGCATCACTGTGTAGCAGAAATTTCAATCGGTGTTCTGAAAGCTGTAAGTGTTGCATCCTTGGGAGCCATCTTGATTTGGTTATATCCCGACGATCCATCCATGAAGGAGAAAATTTCATGTGTTGAAGCGATATCTACCATCATCTCTAGTATGGGTAGTGGAAATTCGTCTTTTTGACATGCCTTGTTCAAATCTCTGAAGTCGACACAAACATGGATCTGTCCATTTTTCTTCTTAACAGGTACAATGTTGGCTAACCACATGGGGTATTATTCTTCTTTCACAAAGTTGGCCTCTATTAATTTCTTGACCTCGGCGATGACTTGTTGTTCTATTTCAAGGCGCATTCTCCTAGGAGCTTGTTTTGCTGGGGTTATATTCTTGTCCACCCCGAGTTTATGGACTGCAACTTCTACGGATAGTCCTGGCATTTCATCATAGCTCCATGTGAAGCAATCTTTGAATTCTGTTAATAGTTAGATCAATTTTGAAGATTCTTTGTCATTGAGTAGAGAACTTATAAATTTAGGTAGGGGTTGTTCTTTAGTCCCAAAGTTAATCTCTTTCAATTCATCAATGACAGATTTAATTTCCTCCTCAAATTCTAAGGGAGCATCTTCTATTAGTTGATCAGTAGAGTCATCCTCTATATCGAGGCAATCCTCTTCTGAGTCACCAATAACAACTATGCAAAATTCAGAATCATCGACTGGTCCGACTGTACCAAATCCGAGACCATCTTTTTAATTTGGAGTTTAACTTTTACCATTCCATAATTTTTCAAAAAGTTGAAATTTATCTTTTGGCGTTTGTTTTGGCAAGTGTCTCTGTTGAATTAACTTTTGAACATAAGGCAAGAAATAACCAAAAGACAATTGCATTAATTCTTTAGGATCATCATCCAAATTTACATGTTTTTCAAGCTCAGTAGAGGTGGAAGCATGGTAAAATTTGATCAGCTTTGAATCAACACTATGGATTTCCTTGTCCTCTAAACTCTCAAACTTTTAAGGGAGAATCAGAGTAAGGGTCATATCATTCACATAGTGGTTTATCCAATCATACATTGAATCATACATTGTTCATACATTGTTTCATATTCATTTTTCTCTATATCTTCTAAGGCTATCTCGTACTGAGATTTCTTCTATCTTGTCATCATTATTTCAGCTTCAGATCTATCTTCATCACCAACGTTGATGGTTGGCCTAGTCCATTTAACAATTAAATTGACTCTTCCTCATCCACATCCCCAGCCTCAACCTTGGGTGCGCGAACTAAAAGAACTTTCACCAACTCATTGTGAGGGAGTGGTGGAAGATCGCTGAAGCAGAGTTGAATGGACTCCTCTTTGTAATTCTTCTGAATCTTCATCTTTGTTTATGATAACTTCACGAGAGATGACAGCTTCTTTGGAGGCGCGTAGTAGGCAGCATCTTCGTGGATACCAACTTCATACACTGAAAATGGTTGTAGGTCTCCTTTGATGCAATTTTATGCAATTTTCTTGACCATCTTTGTGGTATTTAATACACTAGTGTAGAGACGATGGAACCATATTGTGCTCATGAATTCATGGTCGACCAAGTAGAGTGAGGATTAAAAGAGGTCTCAGCGTCGATGATATGAATCTTAGCAGTTGTCACGAGTTCTCCAACCTTCATAAGTAATGTAATTGATCCAAGGGCTCTTTCTCTCTTCTGTTTCAATCCTCTTAACATCATTTTATCGGTCGTAAGATCTTAAGCTTCAATATCCAAATAGGCCAATGTTTGTAGGCTCATCAAGTTAAGAGATGCTCCAAGATTTACTAATACTCTGGACTTCACAAATCTGCCGATGTTGATAGAGATATAGAGTGGATGATTGTGGTTGGCGGTACCGAGGAGCAAGTCTTCGTTTGTAAGGATGTGCTCGCCAACTGAGCTAAGCTAATTTTTGGGTCAAGCAAAGCTGTAACCAGAGACTCTCTCATCTCCTTTTACAGGAACAGAGCGTCTTAGAATCTTAGTCGGGCCAGCAAGTTCCTAAGATTAGCTAGCACGTTGTAATCTACTTTGTATGATCCTTCAATTTTATCTTGATTACGTGGTTCTTCCAATAGTGTAGGTGGGGGTATCTCCTCTCGAGTCATTATTTGCTTTCTTTTGTCTGTTTTTTGTCTGTTGGAGCTGTTCTTGGTGGTAACACTTTTCTGCTCCTTAAGTTAACTTCCGTGATTTCTTCAATTTCTTCTTCTTTCTTCTTCTTGAGATATCATTGTTGAATCTTCTGGTGTCTTTTCGTCAGAAAGATCTAAGTTTATGGCAAGCGATGCACCGTGATGCTCGAGAATTGGCTCCTCATTATCGGTGTTGTTGTAAACAAATTCATCATACTCGAGAACGACTTGAGGATAATTTTGGGGAATGAGATTGAAGCTAGATTGGTCATAATCAGTTATGTTATCACCAGAAATAGTTAAAATGTAGCTGAAATCACGATCATTATATTCATAAGACCTTGGAGGCACAAAAAGATAATCATACAAAGGCAAGGGTTCAAGGATTTTCTTCCCCAAATTCGAGACAACCAATCTAGTAGAGGAAGCCCCTATCCTACCCCCAGTGCTATCAATCTTTATAGTGACACTTCTCTTCTTCTTCTTTATCTTTGACGATGATGGCTCTCCTAAAAAAACCTTCATCTTGGGATTGGTATGCTGCGGACTCTGAATGGAGGCTTGTTTTGATGCAGGCTCGCACTTTTTTCGGATTTTTTTCAGTATTTTCTTGGATGATCTGCTCCAGACCTCATTCCATCCTTCTTGTCTGGTTTATGCAGAAGATTGTTTTAATGGATCCTGTATTTGATTGAGGACCCTCTTGAGTTCATCCCAAGTTGAACTTCATCCCTCTATTTTAGTATACAGATCAATTGGGGAGATTGGCTAGGCCGAAATCATATTTATGGAACCTTTTCAAGACTCTTTTAAATATTCTTTCAGGATTGTTACGTTCTCTTCTTTAAGGCTCTTCTCGAGCCAGTCTTTAAAGAGGAAGCATCTTTCTATAGTGTGCCCAAGCAACCGGTGGTATGGGAAATAATTTGGTTCATTCTTCTTATCCACCTTTTTTGGCTTCTTCGGATATGGTAGTCTGAACTCTGGCTTCTTCACCAGGCCTCTGGCTTCTTCATCGGACTTTTGAATATTTTAGGTATAGCTTCATTTTTGAAAGAATACATAATTTTACGTTGCTTTGACAGGGACATTATCTTATCCCCTGTTCGTGGTTATCCTTCTTGAGGCGATCGCTGGTTGGATTGACTACTCTGTTTCTGAGTGTACTGTGATGAATACTGGCGAGGCTTAGCTGCATATATCTTCATCGACTGCTTTCCTTTTTTGATGGTCGCTACTACTCCTAATTTCTTTTCAAACACTCTGGTCACCTTAGCCTTTTTGTGTGGCTCCATGTGCTTTATTTCTTCTTGAAGACTGTTTCTTGAAGAC
>NW_018222497.1:90347-118601 GCF_001263595.1 Phalaenopsis equestris
CATGAATGCTCTTGAGTAGAATTTCAATCGCATGATGTTCCTGTAGCTGAGGTTCACAAGGTTTCTCCACCTCAATCCACCTCAAAATATAATCTACCAAAGTCTCGCTATTCTTTTATTTTTCCATCATGAGCTCTCCAATAGACACATGGTGTTGTGCCCAAGAAAATATTTTCATAAATAACTATTCCAACTCGGAAAATTTTTTAACTAACATGTTGGGCAAGCCCGCGTACCGATTGAAAGCAATTCTTGACAAGCTGTT
This sequence comes from Phalaenopsis equestris, assembly GCF_001263595.1. NCBI lineage: Eukaryota > Viridiplantae > Streptophyta > Magnoliopsida > Asparagales > Orchidaceae > Phalaenopsis > Phalaenopsis equestris. The sequence goes on from NW_018222497.1 coordinate 90,613, forward strand.
GATGAACTGCTAGAAGAGTAGAGCTTCATTATTTCTTGTGTTGCCACAGTTGGTTCAAAAATGTGCTATATGCTGTCTGAGATTTCTAGTCCCATAAAATATCTTGAAGTTTGGGGCCACAAAACCCTTGGGAAAAGGTTTGACATTGAATTCCTCCGGGTAAGGTCTACCCTTTAGAACTAATGCCCCAACCTTAGAATGGGTTAAGGCATCCCACACTTCTTCAACCATTTGCTTGAATTTTTTTTCTGGTATAGCACCTGATGGAGAATCCTTTCTATGTTGCTCATCTCTATTTGTTGAAGCAACCTCTCTTATTTCATCTGTGATGTCTATAATTTTTGGCTGATTGATCTCTAGAGAAACCAATTGCGGCGCTTGTGATTGCCCTTGAATAGTGGTCATAGCGGTCATGGTTGTGGTCATTTCTTCTATTATTTTCTCCAGTCGACTAACTTGCTCATCCCTTAGGAGGACAACCCTACGCAGTTCATCTACGGCGTTCTCTTTGGTGTGAGGTTGAGCATCGAGCGCAAATGTGGCGGCTCTTTCTTCAATTACCTAAACATCCAAGAAATCATTGTAATCAAATTTTTTCTCATTGCTATTGACAGAAACTCCGTGTTCTCGAGCTAACTTGGAAATCTCATTCCTGAGTTTCTCAACATTCTCTTCAATTATTGATTCCTTGATCGCTTTAAGATCTGGATGACCATGATGGACATCCTCAACTTGTTCCTCTATCTCGTTGGCTATTATTGCGATGATGTCAGATATCTCAGACCTTGGTTTCATTTCCTGTTTTGTCTCGCGGGCTCACCGGACTGTATCGGCGCAGCAACCTTGGGTACCCATACCTTTTTCTTTTTTGACAATGATGTCTCAAGACTGAGTGTCTTAGTAGAAACATTGGTATGTCAAGGGAAAGTTTGCTCCCGTGGTGTAGACCGGCTACAGTGCTAGGTAATTGTCTTGTCTTTGCCTTTAGGATTGCAGAAATGTCTCTAGAATGGGCGACGGGTTACATTTTTGGACCCGGTCTCGACTTAACCGGTCGACGACCTGCGATCCTGGTGGCGGTATAATCAGTAGTAATCACTGCGATATCAATTTTGTTCCCTAAATGGAACCAAATGGGGATGTGAGTAGGTGGCACTATGTGAGTAGGTGGCACTCCAACTCCAGTTTCCTTGTGAAGCTGTCTGGCGGACTTGACATCCTTCAAAATTTCCTTCTTCATGCGAGGGGAAATTGCATCTCTTACTCGTTTGAGTAAATTGCTAAATGAACATCCTTCTTTGGAAGCTACCCTTCTAAAAACTGCACTAACTCGGATGATAGGAGTCAATTTCTTTCCTTCCTCACCACTTTCATGAGATGGTGGTAATGCGGCGGTGATTTTTTGGATACTCTCATATCCATCAGTATCCGTCAGAGGATGGAATCTATTCCCTCGTAGGAGTGGATAAATTTCTGGTAACACTTCTTCAACTTGATGAGGCTCCTCCTCAACGGGTTTCTTTTAGGAGCCTGGGCTTTGATGGCCCTCCAAACCTTCCTGTTGCGGTTCCTCCTTTGAGTTTGGCTCAGCAGTACAGTCCTCGAACCTGATCAGATTTCAAACACGGGTGGTGGGACAATTAATCTCTCAGTCGGATCCTCAATAATAATTACTTCTTTAACCTTAGTAGCAGCGGGGATAGAAGGTTTAGCGGGTGTTGTGGTGGAAGTAGTTTCAGACTTCTTGCAAGTAAGGAAGTTTTGAAGGCAGTTAAGACTGAATTCTACAGACGGTTCTTGTATTTCCGGTGAGGAGATCTTCATTACCACAAATGAGGCTTTCCCAAGGATGACCACGAGATCTTCAAATCCGGCTTCAAATTTGATGGTAGGAGTGAGATTACGGGCTTCATGGCTTGTTGGCAAGTTGCAGGTAAAGGTCAGTGTTGGGCATGCCATTGCAGTAGGCTTTAAAACAAAAAGTTTCAGGGTTAGCTATATGGCCAAAAACCTCGTAATTTTTAGTGCAAGCATTGAAAGTAGAGGTTGATCTGTAGACCTGGCAGGTCTTAAATTATGGGTATTTAAAACAAAATTTTTTGAAGAAAAATTAAGAGGTGTAAAATTTAATTAATGTAAGAAAAAAAAATTTTAAAGTGCGCACAACACAACACGATTTGGTTTAATTTGCAAAGTAGCGAATCAAATTTTGAAGGTAGATGTGAAGTATTTGAGGACCCAATGCGGGAACCATTTAGTGGCAGACAATGCTGAAGTTGAACTAGTCCACCGACACACCTATCGAAGGTCCAACCCCACATGAAAATTTAAAGGGTCCTTAATGGCCTTCTGAACCCCTCTGTTCAAAGACGGTTGAACAGCTACTCCCAAAGTCCAAGGAGTTAGCCGTACTTTCCCAAGACAGAAATGCGTAAAGTATGCCAATGGAAGAAGGTTAATTTGGTCCAAGAGGGACATGGACACATTACCGATGTGTGAAGATAATATTTCTTGATTTGTATGGAGAGAAAAGCTTGTCCCCAATGGAGTCGCCAGAAGCTGTCGGCGCTATTTTTGGTTGAAGGAGTTATCCGTAAGAAGCTGTCAATGACCGGAATTGAAAACCCGTCGCCCGCTTCGGAAGTACGTTTTAATTTACATATATATTTAGTTTTAGAAAAATATCAAATCAACTGACACTATATTTTCATATTTTAAATGAAAGAGCGTTGTACCTCAAATCCTGTATTTATCTAGAAAGATAAACACATGACTTTAGGATGAGGCTCGATCAAATAAACTAAGGCAAATATAATTGTTGGTTAGTCTACATGGTCTACGAAACCTTTTTAATTACCGAGAAGTTCCCCTATTTAATATAAAGGATTAAATAGGGTTTATATTAAGTTGGGTTCGGACATGCTTCCTATAAGGGCAAGCCCCTATAGTTAATTACATCTTAAATGACCAAAGTCACTTAAGAAGGCTCTCGATAAAAATCAGGAAATATTATCTTCAAAGAATTTCAAAGGGTAGGACTCTTCAACAAAATTAGATGTATTTGTTGTAGATTCCAAAGGAGGAAGAACTAGGGGATGTCATGGATCCAGAGGAGAACCTCGGTGACTTCCCAAGCTATCCTAATGTTTGGCTTCAATTTTGAGGAGAAATATTAAGGTGTTTCATCCTGCCAATTTTATTAGTTAGGGCTTACATTCGTATGAAACAATTACACAAATAGCCTAGAAGATGTGAGGATTTAGGTCGTGACAAACGACAACCTTGGAATCCTAATACGAGTTAGGGCTTATATTGTATAGGAGACCTATACAAAAGGCTTAATGATAAGATGAGTATTTACGTTGCATAAGAAAGCAACCTCGAAGTCCTATGGCTTCTTTGTTTAATTCTAAGGAAGGAAGATTGGTTTAGCTGAGGAAGACAGGGTTTGCTATTGAAGATGGTTGTGCTGCCCACCATGCTAGCTCCAAGCTCCTTGTCGCGACGAGTTTGAGTTTTCTAGTGTGTCAAGTTATGATGTCAAATCAGGTGGCCCTATGGTTGAAGTTATTTAAATTTTATGATGGCATATTAAAGTTGATTAGAGCGACACCGGTTAGGATCCTACGGTTCCCTCATTCTGGCACCACTATTTTTTATTTAATTCACTTAGTCCAAATGAACTTACTAAACTCCACCTAATGAGTTCCATAATTTCATTTAGACAGTGGGAATCCTCGTTTGCAACTATAGGTTACCTCCTCCTAGGAATTCCCGATCATCTGATAGAGACATCTTAATTTAGTTGAAATTGTGATTTTTGTGATGTTTGTGATTAAATTTTGAGTTATCTTATATTTTGAATGTTGTGGCGGTGAATATTATCTTGATTGATTTTAGTTTTTGTTTTGGTTTTACGGCTATCCTAGAAGTTTTGGTTTTCATATAGGGTGACATCGTTGTTTAACATGCAAGCTTTGTAAGCATAAAATACAGTGTGAAAAGTATAGAAAAAAGACGATACTGTAAATTGTAAAAGCGTACCTAACGAGTCTTCTCGTTCCACCACCTGAAACTCAAAATGCATGTAAGGGTACATGTTAAGGAAGTTTATATGAAAAGGGGAAGTAAAATTTTGACGAACTACCTAACCCTAGGTCATATCTTGGTGGGTCCTTATTAATTTGATGAAGGATGATATTTGTTAAGCAAACATGTTAAGTTCAGTAGATCTCCGAGGTATCCAACAGTTTTAGAGAAAGAAGCAAGTCTGTGCTACTCTCTCTTTGCCTGGTGGAAAATCTCTAGCTCTTTTAAACTTATTATGTTGCTTAATAATTCATCCTATGAACACCTTAATGCTTAATGAACATTGATGTCTCAATTATCCCTAAGAATAGGGTAACTATCATTTGTAATTTAATTTTGAAGATTATGTGGGTGAAGACCCTTAAAGAGGCAAGTTAGTGTTATTGGAACACTTGGCCAAAATTTGGCCCTAATTAGGCTTCTAGTGTTTGAAAGACGTCTGAGTTTTAATTGATATTTTTTTAATCCTCATTTAAATGAAACTTGATTTAACCTAAGTCACTACTAAGCCCTTAAGACCTAGGTGAGTGTCTTAGATAGTTTTGAAAAGGCTAAGCATTAAATGGTTATGATTCATGATTTGAATTTTATTTAAAAATCAAAATATGGGTATTAAATTGATTAATTATTGACTTCAAAAGTCATACCCCTAAGTCCTGGGTTCATTTTATTTCAATAAATCTCCAAATTTTAATAATTTAAAAACGTATTAACTTATCTTTTCAATTAAGAAAGTGAGGTTGGTTTCTAACAATTAACACCTTGTGTTTCAAACATCCAAATTACGATCAGAGGTTACACATTTCCCTCCCTGAATTAAGCCTAAATGTTAGTTAAGGCTAAATTTCTAAAATTACACATTAGCCCCTAAGGCTCTAACACTTCATAATTTATCAAATTTAACCCAAATGACATTGAAATATTTATCATACCTCATTTATTAGTTAATTAAGACATCAGAGGAGAAAATGTGATTTTTGAAAATTTAATTTAATTTATATAATTATTTTCATGCAAAAATAGGATTTTTCAAAGAAAATTTCTAACTTGACCAAGGTAAATTCTAATCCCTTCAATTTTGTACTGGAGGTAGACCAAGTCCATAGAAGCCTTTGGACCAAATCACATGATTTTTTGAATTTTATTTGAATTTTAAGAATTATTTTAATTTCTATGGTGTTTATTAAATATAAAATATTTTAAATGGGTAAAATTAAGTTTTTTATTTTTGAAAAATGTTCCTAAGGTCAAAGAACTCAGAGGAGAAAATTTTATATTTTTTTTAGTTTTATTTGATTTGTTGGAATTATTTTTAGTGAAAATCCATTTTTAGCCTTTAAAAATTATTTTTAAGCTTTAAAATTCAGTTTCTTTATTTAGAAAATCAGGAAAAAATATTTTAATTATTTCTAAGTACTTAAGAAGATGCAATTTTGAACATTTTCATGAATTTTATTATTTTTGTGATTTTTATGGATTTTTAATTATTTAAATATTTAAAATAGGTTGAAAGTGAAGTTTTTTATTTTAAGTACTATTTTCTTTTTATAAAATACCCCTGATCATAGAGAACTCAAAAAACAAGTTTTTTATAAAATTTTGAGTTATATTTTGATTTTTTAAAAAAATTTTAAGTGCCAAAAATGTTGTTTATCTTTAAAAATCACCTTAAGTTACCAAATGAACTGCTAAGTTACCAAATGAACTGCAAATGCTTTGAAATTTTTATGGTGATTTTTTTGGATCCTAAATAATAGTGGAGATTAAAAATCAAGTTATTTTGTTGTTTATATTTTTCAAAATTAATTATCTTAGTGATTTAGGGTTTATAAAGATTAGGTGTATTTTGAATGACTTGGCTCATGAGAAATTTTTCTAAAGGTTCTCATAAACCTTTCAAAATTTTCTTGGATTTTTCTAAGCAACATGCTAATTTCCATGATTATTTTAAGTAAATAATGCACATAAACTTGAGAAATATGATTCTCTGTTTAGAGACCTCCTCTGACTTTAAGAAAATCAGGGAATGTTTCTTAAAACAGAGGTAACAATATGCTAAAAATTCAATCTATGGTGATAAGTATAAATGCATGAAGAATCAAAACATCTAATTCAATATTTAATTAATTAAAAATAAATTATGCATCACATGGACTCCAAATTATTTTTACATTGTTCTCCTCTATTCACTGAGTAAGAAGGTATTTTTATTTTATTTTTATAATTTTTCTACACCAAGATATGGATTTTTTAATTTAGGGGTCATTTTCTGATTTTTTTTAAATCCTTATTTATCTATTTAAACCGCGGCGCCACATCAACCCACGAAGACTCTGAAGCTCCACGCAACGCGCTCCCATTTGACACTGTCGTCCACCTCAGTGCTGACTCGACCCGTGGTTTATGTTCTGAAGCATTGCCCGGCTTCATCTCGACCATAAATATGATACACGCTTGATCGAATGGCGCTCCGTCATCATCCCAGATAGCTTAGCCCGAGAACCGTCCATCTTCCAGTCTTAAGATATCTCTCATTTCTTAACCAAATTGGATGAATTTTTTTTAAATGCTCGTCTAGACTAGAGGAACATATCCATATGGTTGTGGTGCCATGAAATCAACTCAAAACAAATGAAGAGTTCAAATAAAATCAAGAGGAAAAGAAGTTTTATACCTTTGCTCTGAGAAGTGAAGCTTCGATCAGAGAGTCTTGGCACATTCGTTGTGATCTAAAGAGGTTATGGATTGAGTCTCTGGTCTTGGTGTAACGCCTAGGTATGATTTTGATCACGGCCGGATTTGGGTGTTGGTTTAGAGCTATGGTAGAGGCTCTGTGAGAGGGCAATTTGATGGGGCTTAAGCTTCTTTCACTGTTGTGAAGATGTGGATGAAGTTAATTTGAGTTTGGTGGACTATGGAGGTGTATTAGGCTCTGTCCTGGTTTCCGACAAGATTTTGAGCTCAAAATTGAACTCCGGAAGTGGAAATTATGAGGGAAAATAGATCGAATGCATTGAGGGGATCTTAGGGAAGCTCTGTGGTCAATTTAGAGAGGTCTCTCTAAGAAATTTTCAACACTTCTTCCCATGGCCGTGGGAGGTGCTTTTTCCAAAAATGGCAATGGCGTGGTTGTCATGGCCAATTAGGGGGTGCATTGTGTTGCTTAGATGGAGGGCAGAGGGGCTCCACAATTTAAATTGGCTGAGTTGGCCTCTAGGTTTGATTTGGGTGAAGTTCTATGGGGTAGCTCTCGGTTTTGAGCTACTCTGATGACTAGGTTGGTCGTCCATGGCAGGGGGAGGTGGCTAGGTGCTCAAGGTATCCACAGGAATCTGTCAAAGTAATTTAAAGCAATGGGGTTTAGTTTTGGTAAGGGTATCTTAAGCATGTGTATTTTTGGAAATAAGATCCCTTAATTTGGGGGACTTTTGGTCCATGGGTCATATAACTTGGGTTGGATGGGTTTTGGCTCAGTCTTAGGGTCTAACCAATGGCTGAGGTGGAGTTAATTTGACTACTTTGGGGTAGTTAGGCCATATTTAATGCATGGGTTCAATGTGGGTCTAAGTGACCAAAGCTTGGGTTTGGGCTAGGTTAGCCATGTCAGCTGACCAAATTAATTAATCAACATTATGTAGATTATTGTTATGAAGAATTTTGGTGAAGGGTTGAAGTGATTTTGAGTTCAATTAGTAGGTCAATTTGAGGGATTCTTGAAATTTGGCCAATTTGGGCATGTTGGGCTAGACCTGGGGCCCGCTAGGTTGGGCTAGCCTTGGGCTAAGGCCAAATTGAATGGTACACATGATCAAGGGAGGTGTTGTAAATATTTTCTATGAAGGGATGGAGTGGAAATTGTGGGGTTCAGGCCATTAATTTGGTGATATTTTGAGACATGGTCAATTTGGGGCTAATTTAGAGCTTTGTTGGACTTAGACTGAAATCAAATGAAATTGAGGCCTCACCAAGGCCAATTGAAGGTCAATTTTGATGTATGGGGATATTATGAAGGTTTTTCAAAAAAAAATTGTGGCCAATTGAGTGGGGTCAATTTTGATGTATTATGAAGGTTTTTCGAAAAAACTTGTGGCCAATTGAGTGAGCTATGAGTTCAATTTGGTGGAACCAAGCCATAGGGAAAAAAATTGGGTTTTTCGTTTAGCTCAAAATATGGTTCAAATAGTGGGCCAATTGACCTTGGAATTTTTCTAGATTGGTCACATCAAGGGTGAATTTGAGTTTAAAATTGAAATTGGGGGAAATTGAGACCAATTGGATAGACATTTGAGGTAATTTGGGGAAAATATGGGCCTTTAAAGGGCAAGAGTAATTTTGGGAAAATATGGGCCTCTAAAGGGCAATTTGGGGTTTTGGTGAAGGGTTTTCAAATTGGCCAAATTTGGTCATGTAATAGTTGAGAAAAATGAAATAAGGAATATTTGGGAGGTTTTGGAAATTTTTGGGATTTTTTGGAATTTTGGGGTTAGGAGGGGTATTTTGGTAATTTGGCCAATTTTGGTGATTTTGGGTAATTTGGGTGTTTTTAAGGTGTTTGAAATGATTTTTAAACTAAGTTGGGTATTTTGGGTAGATTTGGAAATTTTGGCCAAATTGTGGGTTCCAAAGGTATCTAGGTCATTTGGGGGAATTTAGGGGCAAAAGGCTAAGTTGGGTGTCTTGGTAGAGTTAGAGTGCCAACCACCAAGAGTGCCAACCACAGTGCCAACTACCATGAATAAGTCATGGACCAATGGAAAACTCATTTTGGGTCCTCTATGTAGTGGTTTTAGCCAAACCCTAGCCTAGGGCTAATGGGTTTAAGGCACCACCTACAGGAGTCTCCCAAAAGTATCAAGGGACCAAAGCCTAGAAATTCTGGGTTTAAGGTAGTGAATGATTGTGAGTGTAAGTGTTTGCAAGTGAGTGCCCTAGCCCTAGACCAACACCCAAGGTCAACCCTAAGGCCCAGCAGTCCTAAGGGTGACTCATCTTGAGTTCTCCTATAGTGACCCTACATACTACATACTAAGTGCTAGAGGTTAGGACCAATAAGTAGAACTTGAGCTAAGTAAGGAGTGTAGAAAGTTTTAATGGTGAGGGCTCCTTGTCTAGTTTTCTAAGAATAGTAAATAGGAAAGTCCTATGGCTAGACCTTAGGCTACTAAAGAGGAAAAACTTAACCTCAACCAAAATTGAGGTCAACAATCCTCAAATTAAATTATAAGTGATAATTACCCTAATTTTTGGGATAATTCAAACATCAATGTTCATTAAGCATTAAAGGTTACAAGATGGGTTATTAAGCAACATAATAAGTTTAAAAAGAGCTCGAGACTTTTCACCATGCAGTGAGAGGGAAGCTGCAGTGAGAGGGAAAGCATGGATCTGCTTCTTTCTCCAGATCTGTTGGATACATCGGAGGTCTACTAAACTTAATATATTTTACTTAAAAAAAATCAACCTTAATCAAATTAATAAGAACCCACCAAGATATGACCTAGGTTGGGTAGATCATTAAAACCTTACTTTTCTGCTTTATATAAAGTTCATATAAAATGCCCTGACATGATTTTTTAGTTTCAGGTGGTGGAACGAGAAATGCGTCAGTTTGAGTACTTTTGTCAAAACTATATTTTATATTTTATAGTGTCGTCTTTCTTGTACTTTCATACTGTACTTTTTATGCTTATAAAACTTGCATGCTAAACAACAATGTTACCTTACATGAAAACCAAAACTATTAGGATAGCTACAAAACCAAAACCCAAAACCAAGTTTTCCATGGCCAGGAGCGTGGAGCTAGCATGGTGGGCAGTACGACCATCTTCAACAACAAAACAAGTCTTACCCAACTAAACTGATTTCCTTAGAATTAAATAACCAAGCCATAGGATTTTGAGGTTGTCTGGTTATGCAACATAAATCCTCACCTTATCTATAAGCCTTTGTACAGCTCTGTTGTACAATATAAGCCCTAACTCGTCTTAGGCTTCCAAGGTTTTCGTTCGTCACGACCTAAATCCTCACATTTTTCAGGCTATTTGTGTGATCTTTTCACACGAATGTAAGCCCTAATAAATAAAATTGGAAGGATGAAACACTCAAATAAATTTCTCCTCAAAATTGAAGCCAAATAATCAGATAGATTAGGAAGTCACCGAGATTCTCCTCCGGATCCATGGCATCACTTGGTTCTTCCTCCTTTCGACACTACAACAAAATGTTCCAAATTTGAACCAATCCATTTTCACAGCTCTTTTTTTGATATCATTGAAAAGTCCTATCCTTTGACCTTCTTGAAGATAATATTTCTTGATTTTTATAGAGAGTTTTCATAGGTGACTTTGGTTATCTAAGATCTAATTAACTATAGGGGCTTGCCCTTATAGGAAGCATGTCCGAACCCAGCTTAATATAAACTCTATTTAATTCTTCATATTAAATATGGGAAGTTGTCGACAAATAAAATCGTTTCACAGGCCAAACGTATGTCATATATTTCTTAGTTTATTTGATCGAGCCTCATCCTCAAGTCTTGTGTTTGACCTTCGGGATAGATACAGGGTTTGAGGTACAATGCTCTTTCATTTAAAATATAAAAAATATGGGGTCAAATTGATTTCATATTTTTCTAAACCTAAATATATATATGTAAATTAAAATATCCTTCCAAAGCGGGCGATGGAATTTTGATTCTGGTGACCGACAGCATCTTACGGGCAACAACTCAACTTTTTAGTGCCGACAAGTGGACTTTGGGCTTTTAAAAAGGAATTTGAATTTGGGTTAATATTTGGGCTAATTGAATATTGAGTTTAGTGTAGTAATATGTCATGAGGGATTTGGTAGGATTTCAAGAGATTTTGAGTGGAATTTGTGGGCGAATTTGGTGGAATTAGGCATATAGTCAAAATTAGGCCTTTTTTATTTGAATGAACTTGGGCTTGCAATTGGATCAAATTGGGCATAAATTTTGTTTAGAATGGAATTGAGGATTCTGAATTTTGGTTTGGAATTGAAATTGGGCAAGATTGGGGTCAATTGGGCAAAAATTTGGGTCAATTGGGGGACATTTGGGCCTTTACGTGCAAATTGGGGCTTTTGGTCAAATTAGACTAATGTGGTCAAATTGATGATAAAAAAATTGAAATTGAGAATATTAGGGATGATTTTGAAAGTTTTGAAAACTTTTGGAATTTTTGTGTCATGAGGGGCATTTTGGTAATTTTGGGCAATTTTTGGGGGTTTTTGGAAATTTATTAATTTTTGTGATATTTGGTCAACTTAGGTAGTGGTGTGGGGTTTGAGATTATTTTAGAAAGATTTGGGAATTTCGGGTAATTTTGGGATTTTTGGCAAAAATCAGGGTTGTATGGGTATTTTGGTAACTTGATGATTTTAGGTCAAAATTGGCCAACAAGCCATGAAGCTATACTAAACCAATAGGAACCATATGAGGACTCATTTTGGATGCTAAATGTGATGGTTCTAACCCACTTATCCAATGACTAGGGGTACAGGGTCATCCACATAAGCTCTCCAAAAGGAGTCAAGGGACCAACCTAAGGGGTCCTAGTGTTTGGGGTAAGTGAAAAAGTGTAGTGTGTGAAAGTTAGCCCCAACAAAACCAGATCACCCAGGGTTAATCCTAAGTTTTGACCATCCTATGGGGGACTCCCCTTGGGCTCTTCAAATTGATCCCACCTGCTAAGTGCTATAGGTTAGGACCGATATGTGCAACTCCAAGTCGAGTAAAGAAGAGTTTGGAATTTCTAATTGTGAGGGTTCCTTTTCTAGTCTTCTATGAATAGTCAATAGGAAAGTTGTATGGAAAGACCCTAGGCCACTAAAGAGAAAAAACTAGACCTCAACAAAAAATGAGGTCAACAGCAGCACGACCATCTTCAACAGTGGAACATGTCTTCATTAAATAAACCACTCTTTCTTTAGAATTAAATAACCAACCCATAGGAATTTGATGTGGTTTGCTTATGCAACATAAATCCTCAAATTTTTCTCCAGGCTTTTGTATAGCTCTATTGAAAAATGTAAGCCCTAACTCGCCTTAGGATTCCGAGGTTTTTGTTCGTTACGACCTAAATCCTCACATCTTTCAGGGTATTTGCATGATTGTTTCACACAAATACAAGCCCTAATTAAAAAAATTGATAGGATGAAATATTTAAATATTTCTCTCCAAAATTGAAGCCAAACTATAGAGTAGCTTGGGAAGTCACCAAGGTTCTCCTATGGGTCTGTGACATCCCCTAGTTCTTCCTCTTTTGGATTCTATAATAAATGTTCCAAATTTGAGTTATTCCCCTTTCACACCTCTTTGTCTGATCTCGTTGAAAAGTCCTATCCTTTTGACCTCTTTTAAGATAATATTCCCTGATTTTTAAATAGAGTTTTCTTATGTGACATCAGTTATCTAAGATGTAATTAACTATAGGGGCTTGCCCTTATAAGAAGCTTTTCTGAACCCAAATTAATATAAACCCTATTTAATGATTCATATTAAATTAGGAAACTTGTAGGGTTATAAATAAAATAGTTTTTATAGACCAAACGGATGTCATATATTTCTTAGTTTATTTGATCGAGTCTCACCCTCAAGTCTTATGTTTAACTTTCAAGATAGATACATAACTTGTGATGTAGTGCTCTTTCATTTGAACTATGAAAGATGTGGGCTTTTCCAAAGCGGGCAATGGGATTCTGATTTCGGTGACTGACAGCTTCCAACGGGCAACTCCTTAAATAAAATTGTGTCAAAAGCATCTCCATTAAATTCCACTTGGGAAGCAGAGTTGATACAACTGTCATCACCACTGATTCTGCCGTTGCTGCTCCAAGACCTGCAGGTTGTCGATCGGTTAAGTCACGTCTGGTTCCGAGAGTTCTACCAGTTACCAATTATAAGGAAGTTTCTAAAGTTTTAATGGAAAAGATGAAGAAGTTACTTGGTACTGTATTTGGTCCGCACTGTGGGGAACATTCTTCTCTTCGACATGTCGATGCCTCTTTTCAAACACCCCATCTCAAGACATCACCATCAAAGAAAAAGGTATGGGTACCTAAGGTTTTTGTACCAATATAGTTCAATGAGCCCGTATGGCAGAATCATGGAATGAAGTAAAGGTCTGAAGTATCCGACATTTTTGCTGCTATTGCAACTAAGTTGGATGAACAAATGGAGGATGTTCAAAAGAATCTCCTAGATCTCAAGATGATACAAAAATTAATAATTGAAGAAAAGGTTGAGAAGCTGTCCCAAGAACATGGGGTTTCTGTTGATGATGATGATGAAGATTTTGACTTTAATGACTATCTCGATGAAGACTTGATGGATATTCATGTCATCAAAACCAAAGCTACTCTGCCTGCGCACGACGCCCAACTTCTCATTGAAGGGAACGCCGTAGATGATCTGTGTAAGGCTATTCTACTAAGAGACGAACAAATCAACCAAATGGAGAAAAGGATGGAAGGGATGGCCACTTCCATGACTGCCATGGCTACAGTTCAGGGACAGTCTCAAGTACAACAGTTAGCTTCTCCAAAAGTCAATCAGCCAGAGATTGTATATATCACCAACGAAAAGAGGGAAGTTGCCTCGGCTAACAGAGATGATCAACAGAAGAAGGATTCTCCATAAAGCGTTATACCAAAAAAAGAATTCAAATAAATGATCGAACAAGTTTGGGAGGCTTTGCTCAATCTAAGGGTGGTACATTGATTTTAAAGGGTAGACCCTACCCGGAGGAGTTCGTTGTTGTACCTGATACACCTAAAATATATAGTGATTTTATACATATTTGTATACCTATTTTCGAGATATTGCACTTTAATGGAAGGTATTTTTTTGTTTTTTTCTTGTAGATACAAATAAAAAGGTGAAAAATGCTTAAAGGAGTGAAAAAGAATCAAATTTGGAGCAAAAAAGTGAAAAATGTGTAATTGAGTTTTGGCGCCTAAGCGCCGGCTCTGGCGATTATGTGTCGGTTTAACAGAGAAGGCCATGCCTAAGCGTCAGAGGTCCCACACTTAAGCACCAATGGTAGTTACTAGACAAGTAAAGTCGGTTTTTGTGAATTTTGAAGGTTTTTTGAGGTGCCCATTGGCTTAATAGATAGTTATAACCACCATGGATGAAAATTATCAAGAAAGGATGCATCTCTTTAGGAAATACATCGAGTTGGTACCCATTTTGAAGAGTTTCCAAGGCACCCCTTGGAAAATTATGAAAGAAAGAAGAGAGGACTTTGAAAAGAGTCCAGAAAATACTTGGAAAGTTTTGAAAGTTCATCAAATTGGGTAGTTAGTTGGAGAGATTTTCAGGCACGCCTTTTACTTCTTTTTATCCTTTTTCTTAGTTTATTTTGAGTGATTGTAAACAAAAGAGATTCAAAGAAACTCCAAGAGTTTGGTGGAGAACTTGAGATAAGTTTTATCTTTTTGCTTTGAGACTACTTTTGTTTTTAATTGAGACTTATTGTTGGTTTGACAATGATTTCTACTTTTAAACTAAAGTGTGATTTTATTTTCTCCATAGATTCCGAGTAGTTTTCTTTATTTTTCTTCTTAAAATGATAAGTAATTAAGTTTTGGATGGAAATTGTGGAGAGTATTGATCTTTAATGTCGGAAGAAGTTGTGATGATTTAAATCCATGCACTTCATTTGCTTCTTGATTTGGTCAATCAGATATTAAAATTTGTTGTGAGAACATGTAAGAAATGGGCTAGTATTGTCTCAGTCAACAATTGGAAAGAATCACATAAGGTTGTATGCATGAGAATGTAGTTCATATGATTGAGTGCCAATAAATAGGGAAATATTCATTGAAGGGTGTATAGTTAGACGACTTTAATGTGACAGGTTAAAGCGCCCAACTTGGTTTTTTTCTTTTAGGTTCTGATACGAGATGTTAGCTCCCAGGTGGAGGGAATCAAGGGAACTATAGAGTGAGAGCTATTATCTTCTCTGCCTAGCCGATCTTCAGAACTATTCAAACTTTAAATTAGCCAATGTTCTTTATAGCAACTCTAGTAAGGGTAAAAAATATTATTGCTCCTATTTTACACAACACAATTTGCATACTTCCACAATAGATTTCTTATACTTATTATTGATTCATGATAAGAAGAAAGATATTTTTCTTATTAAGTGTTTTTCATCTACAAAACTCTAGTTATCATTTTAAGTTGTTAATTTTAAGTTTGTTACTGTTTTGTCAAAATATCAAAAATACCAAAAATATTTGAATTTTTATTACTCCAAAATATATTCAGTTTTAGTAATTATCTTTTTTTAAAAATAGAAAGTTTTCTAAAAGTGCATATTGTATAAATTCCCTATGGGTTCAATATTCAGGTCTTAATCAAAAAGTCCTATATTACTTGATAACAATACGTATACTTGCGTAGTATCCCAATATATATAAATTTAAAGTTAAATTCTTATTTTTCTGCAGATCATATTTTTGGTTTTGTTGCAAAGTAAGGAAATATAAATGAAATATAATCTGAATTATTGTTGTAATTTACATATTAGCAGTATCTAAGGATCACCTAGCTGAAGGTTTTTGTGTCACCGAACTTTAAGATATTTGATGGGACTGAAAATCCCAGACAAAACATAACACATTTTCGAGCCGGTTGTGGCAATACAGAGGTAACGAAACCTTCCTTTTCTGTCAGTTTGTCAGCAGCTTGTCATAAATAGTGTTTGATTGCCCAACGGATCAGTGAGACATTCACTGAGTTAGAACAACTATTTGTAAAGAGATTTACCGAAGTGCAGCATCACGTTTCTATTGTAGATTTCTTAGTGGAAAGGCAAAGTCCTAACAAGACTCTTGTAGATTAAATCTTGAGGTGGAGAAACTTTAGCATTAACTGTGAACCTCAACTACAGGAACATCATGCGATTGAGATCCTACCCAAAAGAATCCATGGGTCAATAGCTTTCATGCTTAAGGGACTCACCATCAAGTCCTTCGAGAAGCTACTCAGCAAAGCTAACAATCTTCTAGAGGAAGTTAAAAACACGGATTCTCAAGAGAAATCAAAAAAGACCAAAAACAACCTGAATGTTAGAGAAGAAGTCTGGGACTGTGGTAACGATTGATAAGGGAAAGCAACCAATTAAGATACAGGCAGAAAATTCTCATCAAGGTTCCCAGCTCTCATCACAACATGCTCAGCAAGGAACACAACAATATGGCCAGCCTAGCCAGCAGTCGCATCAAGGAGGATCATATCGAAAAAAAAATAAGAAGGGTATAACCATTGCGGAATGAAAGAAAGTAATATATCCCTTCAAAGATGAAGATATACCCAAAATGTTGAAAAGTTTGATGATTAATTCTGAGTTCAGATTATCAGATCCAAAGAAACTTGAGGAAGTTGACAAGGAAGATCAACCCAGTTATTGCCCGTACCATAGGATGCTTGGACATACTATAGAGGAATGTTGCGTTTTCAAGGATTGGCTTGAGAAAAATCTTAGAAAAGCGAAGATAATAATCTTGAAAGAATATTTAAAAGAACCTAAAAAAGGTTCTGTAAATATGATTTCGATCGAGCCAATCGTTCCAATAGAGCCGTATTCAGAAAAAGATGGATGAAGTGCATTTTGGAGCATATTGTCCAAGAAGATACTGAATTAGATCCAAACTGCATCAGCTCAGGCAGTTGTTTAGAGTCTACAGCCTGCTCAGCCGAAGATAGAGATTTCTCTAGAAAAATCACCACTACCAAAAGAGAATGAGAAGAACGATGTCGTGATAATCAGTAGTTCGTGGGGGGGGGGGGAGGGGTGGGATAGGGGCTGCCTTTATTTTATTGGTCGTCTTGGATTTGGGGAAGAAAATCCTCAAACCCTTAACCATGTATGATCATCTTTTTACCCCACCAGGGTATTATGAATATAATGATTATGATTTTGGCTACGTTTTAACTATTTTTAGTGATAACATAGCTGACTTTGCTCAATCTAACTTCAATTTCGATTCCCAAACCAGTCCTTAAATCATACTTAAGTCTGATGAACCCGTTAACCAGGATGATGAAGATATCGTTGATACTGATTATGATAGCACCAAGAGTGAGGATTCAGTCCTTGAGTGCCAAGTGCACCACTTGCTATCAACTTGGATCTTTTCGATGGAGAAGAAAAGACACTAGAAATTTTGTCTACAACATCATAGGAAGAAGAAATCATAGAGATAAAACTAAGGAGTGGGAAAGTGTTACCCTTGAGGTTAGGTTCAGCAGATAAAAGAAAACCAATAGTAACTCAAGAAGAGCTATCTCCACCTCCGCTAGAGGAAGAACCACATAGCCAACTAAGGATCAGAGGATTATATAAAGTGGAACATTCATGCCAATTAGAGTTGACCTACTCAAAAAGCTAAAATAGAGCAAAACCCACCATTTATCTTCCCAACATAAATAGTCAGGCTCTATCCAATCTCTACAAAGACCACCATAGATCCTTAGGCACCTCCCAGGCTCATCTATGGGCTCTCATGATCATAAGAAGGCCAAATCATAGAGCTTCTTAACATATCCAAGCCTTTCAATTCCTCATAGAAACCTTGTACCCTACCAGCTTATTCTTATCATCTCTAGGCCATCCTCAACACCGCACAACCCTAATTTTACAAAGCATAAGCTAAATGTTTCACAACCTATCTCTTAAACATCCTTAAAATCAAAATTAACCATTCTAAGAGCTTCACGGAGATCCAAAACTTCTTCCTCAAAAATTTCTCTCCACCATTTACTCTAGTCCATGCCTAGTCATGATTTTAGTTTGAAATGAAGCTTGGAGGAGCTACTTGTGTCAAAGACAAAGCTATCTATTAACCCAAATTGAGGCCTCACCTATTTGGAATAGGTGTTGATTGAAACCCTCCAAATTTCTTTTAGGTCTGGTCTTTTGTGAAAAAAATGTTATCCTAAATGTACATTAGTTGTAATGATGTCACACTTAGGCTTAGATGAAGCTTTAGGATCAATCACAGTTGATTTTCATTTACCCTTGCTTAAGATCGTAGCTTTAGGGAGCATGTGGTGTGTGTGCTCTATCACATCGAGGAAGATGACGGAGCACCATCTGATTTCCTCTAATTAAAATAGATGGTGATGATTGAATCTAATGGGAAAGTGAGACAAAGAAAAAAGCGGATCACGGAACACTCTAACACTTGCATGGAAAGGCTAGCTAACCATAGTGCACCACGTGGTCCTTCAATGAATCCAAAGATCCAATCAGGGCCACATGTTTAAGTGGATAAAAAGTAATTTTTGAATTAATTAAATCCTAAAACCTAAACAAAAATTCAAAAATTTATATTTAACTAAATATAAATAAAAAATTATGAAATTAAAACTTAAGTTCTCATCATATAGAGAACAATTAAGGAAAAATAAAACTCAAGCAAATTGATCTCTAATAATTTTTAAAAATAATTAAAATTTTTAATTAGTCATTAAATCATACAAGATTAAATTGAAATAAAGCAATTAATAATTTTTGAAGGCTTGTGCTCTCTGTCATTAGGGATGTTCCCTAATTTTTCCAACGACAGCGACCACCCTTAAGTATGAAAACCTTGAATTCCAAAGAAAACATCAACTAATTAAGAAAATAAACATAAAAATCGATTAAAAAAATAAAAAATAAAAAATATAAAACCATTGAACTAAATTAAATAATAATTCCAACCTCTGAAAATAAAAAAATTCCCTAAAATATATTTAGGGTAGATTTGTAATTTGAAATTCTTGCACATTAGCCCAATTGTCCCTAAACACTTAATTAAAAATGAAATTATTAAACCAAGAAATCTTAAATATTATTTAATAAACTTAAAATTAAACTAATTAAGATAATTAACAATTAAAAAATATAAATAACTTCAAAGAATAATTTTTTCGTTAACCCAAATTCTGAAAATTATATCAAATAACTATCTAACAAATCTATTTAAGTCAAATTACGAGACCAAAGACATTAATCTGCTCCTCAATGGAAAACCATAAATAGAAATGTTTAACCAATGGGAATTAACACTCAAACAAAAAAGTGTTGATTAATGTAATTTTTATTCAAAATTGAAGCAAAAAAAAATTGTTGAAACTCAAACACAAGAGGATAATCAATAGAATCAATCTTAACACTCAAGCTAAAAGAGATAAAGCTTACCAATAACATAGATAGATAACTAGAACATCTATAAAATCAATCAAGTACAATTAATGAGATTACAAACTCACTCTTAAAAAACATATTAATTAAATTTATGTTGCAAAACTTAAATAATCATTTGAAACACTAAGACTTATAAGCCTAATTATGAACTTGGGGTGTACACACTTCTCTCCATAACTTAATTTATGAAATTAATCACAAGGCATAAGTGATAATTAACACTAAATCAAACTTAAATAAATTAAAGTTATAATAAAATAAACTCTCAAATCCAAGACAAAGGTTGTTTAGACATAATGATAAAGTTACAAAAATATGATGCCCCCTCCTCCTGTGAATGAAAACTTAATAAAATTTTCCACAAAACTTTAAATCAAATGAAACTTCCACAAAAAATCAAACAAACATAAATGAATCAAGATTAGTTAAGTAACACATGAATACTTAAAACATCATACTAATATATCAAATCCTTAAAATTAAACCCAATTGAAAATCAATTAATACTCATAAAACTCAAAAGTCACTAAAATGTAATGGAAACCATAAAATTCATTAACAATTAATCTTAAACGAAAACAAATAAACCCTGTGTTTGTGAGAAGCATATGGATGAGGTATTATTAATATGGACTCCTCTGATTACTGGTAATCAAGCAAAACACAAAACCTAACAATTCTGTGATGACAAAACTATGGGATCTCGATTAAGGTTGTCATCAAGAAAACCCTAGTAAAAATCAAAATAATCAAATAAAATTCTATTAAAAATGAAAATGAATAAAAGTTTGACTAAAATTAAATAGGTTAAAATTCATCAACTCATAAAATTCAAAAGAAACTAAATTGTGAAGTAAACTCATAATGAAAAACCTAACCAAAAGCAACTTAAACAATACTAACTCATCTTCGGGCCTATAAAGATCTCTTGGACCAAAAAATCCATGAATGCTGACATTAATCTTTTGGTTAGCACAGGTAAACGACCTCTCCTCACTAAGTAGATCTAAAACTAATGGTCCCGAGATGACAAAAATCCATTAGCATCTTGATTGGGGCCATTTCAAAATAAATTGATGTTCTCACTTCATCATTCACTCACTTATTAAACATCATAAGACACCAACCCTGTAGACCTCATAGGAATATACAGGCTTTGTTCTTTGATTAATGAGTTTTTTCATTACGTGCTTGGTAGTAAGAGTATATGATCACTGTTCCACTAGGTTGTTAGTCTCGGAAAATATAGTTGTGTAAAATTTATATAGGTTTGACTCCGCTATGTAACGGTGTCAAATGCTTGATGCAATACTTATAATTATGAAATTTAAGCAATCAATGTTGGGATTCTACGCAAGTATATGTATTGTTATCAAGTAATAAAGGACTCTCTATTTAAACTCCAAATATTGATCTCATGGGGAAGGTTTAAATTTGAAATGATAAATTTACTAAGAAATTCACAAAAAAGTAAAACGAAATTACTGTCACTAATTTTGAATGCTGATATATTATCAAAAATAAATTATTTAACTATTAGGAATACTAAAATGTAAAGTTTAAACATAACTAATAAACTATTAAACTATATTTATGTGATGAAAATTTCTTATGTGAAAAAACATCTTTCTCACTAAAATGAGATAATGGTAAAATGAGATGAGATAAATGGTTTTAATATGTACTGTGCCAAATAGGAGCAGCATTAATTCTCTACCCTTATAAAGTGTTATAGAAAATTATTGGCTAATCCCGGGTTTAGTCCCTAAATCCGTGGCTAGGCTAGGAGGATACTGACTCCCGCTCCATAGCTCCCACTTCCCTTCATAGCTAGGCTAACTCTTGCTTTTCCCTTCACCTGAAGGCTAACTCTTGCTTTAGTTTTTAAATACTAAGAATGAATTTGGGATTCTAGTCTGTCACCCTAAAAACTCCAATTCTACACCCTACAATGTATATTTTCCTATTTATTTGCACTTCATTCCATGAAAGAAATACTCCTTCATGGAATCAAATGTGATCCTTACTATGTGTAGAACTCATACTCCATTTCCTGGATCATATGTTTCACAACACATTTTAACAATTCAATTGGCCAGATCAAAAAGTAAATTAAGTTTTGAGTTGAAAAATCACCACAATTTATTTTATATTTTAATATTGGCACATCCATATTATCTCTTCATTTCATCATACCTCATACTAGGAAGAAAGATAAAGGAAACTACTTAGACTTCATGAGAACGATACAACAAAATACAAATTTCATATATAAAAGAAAGTTCATACAAAACTAATAAACAAACAACACTTATCTGAAACTCTTTCTCAAAGCAAATCCCTTGTAGCCTCTCCTAGAAAATGTAGGAAGAATAAATCTCTCAATTTTCTCCTTCTCCAACACTCTAAGAGAAGAATTCACACTTAATTTCTCCATAAAAACTCCAAACTCTCAATGAAAAATTGGTAATAGACTTCTGAATGGTGGTGGAATGAAGATGGTAAGGATGCGAGGTGTGAAGAAAAAGAGCAAGGAGGAATGAGGAGGAGCCCTTTTTCTAATCAATTTCAGCCCCAAATAGAGCCTAAAGACGGTTCTCCAATAGGTTCATCCAAAAACTCTTCAAAAGGCATCCAAATTCATCAAATGTTGTAGAAACAGGGTCTAAACCGACATTGGGGACGTCGGCGCCAGTGCTCCATAATTAAATTCACTACTCTCTGTCAAATGTTGTCGTCGGTGCGGCTTCTGGCGCCATCGGCGCTGAGTAAAATCCACTATCTATTTTGTAAGTCTGCGCTGTCGGTGCTGCTTCTGGCACCATCGGCACTGAGTATTTCTTAAAAAATGCTGGTGTCGGTGCTGAGTATTTCTTCAGAAATGCTATTTTGACTCTGACTTTCATCCTTTTTGCTTCCTTTTTGCTTCAAGTCTTAAAAATCAATAACCAGCAAGAAAATATAAAAATATCATCCATTAAAGTACAACATCATCAAAAATGAGTATAAAATATGGGTCTAAAAATACATATATTTTTTGTGTATCAAAATCCCCTAAACTTACATGTTACTTATCCTCAAGTAACTCCTCTACTAAACATAATAATTTATAAAAATATGAATTAAGAAAAATATGACTTATGGTAAAGAATTTAACTTCTATATTTTCATATTTTAGTCTACTAAACATAATAACATAAATTAAGAAAAATTTAAAAATAACTCAAGTTATTAGATCCAGTTAATACTAAAGGTATTAGAATATTCAGCAATCAAGTCCAGGATTTTTGATTCTCTATTCTTTTCAAGAGAAATTGCAAATTATCATATTAAAGTCACTAAGAATATCCATATGAAAAAGAACTTCATAACACTTTACTATTAAATAAGTTAATACTCAAATATAAGTTTAGAAAATGTAGTTAAACTTTCTTCTTTAAGTTGATTCAAGTGAAGCCAATTTTTAATTAGGCATCTCCTCAAGCTTCTCCCCATATTATCTTTTTCTTTTCTTTTCTTTTCAGGATCTTTTTTAATCCTTTTTTTCTTTTTTTTTCTCTTACATAGATTACTATATATGGATAGCCTTTACTGATTTTGAACTTCACTATCCTCCTCTTAAAGTTAAAAACTTTTCACATTCCTTCACTTAACAAATTTATATTATCTTAAAGATTTCATAAAGTTTAATTCTTTTCTTTTTACATGAATCTCTAAGATTTTTAATACTTCAAAAGTATAAATTTCTTTACTTAAAATAGAAAAACATAATCTTATTCTCTCATAACAAATATCTTACTCTCTAAAATTAACCTTTATTATTGAAAATTTTTATATTTACTACATATTTAGAAACATAAATATAGTTATCTGAAGTTATCCCATAATACCAAAGGTCATGTTAAGTTTTAAAATTTTGAAAATATAGCTAAGTGAGGACAAATAAAATTAAGTTTCTTTCTTCAAAAAGGAATTTTTCTTTCCCCCCAAATGTAAATTTTTAAAAGATTTAGCATAAAGAAATAAAAAATAAATAAATAAAGGGTGAAATAAAACATTAAATACATAAAGAAAAGACTTAACTGTTGAAGGTTCTGATTTTTGAAACTTAACTTTGAAATATTGTAGGTGCTAATATGAAAAACTACAAGACTTTAAACATTAAATTGCACATAATACATATAAAATCTGCTGAGAAAGAGTTAATTATAATATATTTAACAAAATACTAAAACTAACAACAAAACTAAACTAAATTCCAAATATAACAAATAATTTTATAATCTATACTTCACAACAAAATAAAACAGAGTCTCACAATCTAACAATAAACAGTCTCAACAATATAACCAAAACAAACAACAAAATAACAAAGTACAATCAAACATAAACTAAAAGAAAGATCATCAATCATCATCATCTTCTTCATCTACATCCAAATTCTGCTGCTGATATGGAGTAAAAATAAGGTGAGTAGGAAACTGAACTGAATGATCACCCTTCATGGATCTCACCATCGCATCATCATAAGCAGTGTCATATTCAAACTCTTGCAATATCAAACCATCAGTGTGAGCATTTCTGACATCCATGTTTTGCATTTTATGATCCATTCTCAAGATATTTTTCAGTTGGATCATCATCTGCTCCATCAGTTCTTGAAGAGTAGGGTCACTAGAAGTAGAAGGAATATACCTTGTTCTACTTTTAGATCTTCAATCAATATGAGATTCAAAAGTCTTTATGTTAGTAGGCCCAATAGGTTTTAGAGGCTCAATCCTCTTTTCCTTAGGTCTAAAATCAACTCCTGCCTGTTCACAGTGTGTGAAGATCAGGGCAGGGTGTGTCAAACCACCAGTGGTCTCTTCCGAAGTAATAGATCTAGTGTTCATATAAATAATAGAGCTTACATTTATCCTCATCACCTGCTAGATACAGAAGTTAAGGATGGCTCTATCCTTGGTCACCTCACTATGATAATTTGTCGGTATCATTCTTCCAGAAAAAAATAGTGACAAGCCTTAAATATTAAATTAAGCATAGGAAGAGGAAAGTTTATCTTAACACCATTCTTGACTTTCTAGGTCCATCTTCCATCACTCAGAAAAGAAATAACCTCATCCAAGGCCTCATTCGTAGCAGAAAATGATTTATACCGGCAACTGTAAACATCTTCCAACTGATAAAACTCATTAATTTTTCTTGGAGAAAACTCCACCATCATAGAAAACTCCACCATTTTCCGACGAACAAAAACAAACTCATCAGAAGCCTCTGTAAAATTGGCATAGAATTCCATCACTACACCAATAACAGCCTCGACAGTAAAATAACAGAAATTTCCCACTACTGGGCATTGATTAATTGCTCGACTTCTCCTCCCCGATTTTTAAAACCACGATCTAGAATTACTTTTTTATGTTCAATTAGACTATTGAATCGAGCACTAGCTCTGAAGCTGACAATTTTTTTCATCATTATCTACATTTCTTTTTTCCTTTGCTCATTCTTGGGGCCATGGTAAATCTAAGAAAATTTGATAAAAATTTAAATAAATTCTTAAAATTCAAAAAATCACAATGTAAAACACTTTAAACTTAAATCTACTGAGTAAGAGTTCTTCACCAAAGGCTTTTCTTAAAATCTCTCAAAAAATTCCAAAATTTTTCCGATCTCGGCAATGTGAGATAAATTCTTGGTGAAAATCTAAAATTTTTAGTTTAAAGTGTAGCTCTTACCTAGAGAATATGAAATCTGAAGTTCTTTTGCCTTGAAATCACCCCAAACCGATCAAATCCGAGCTGAAGCTGTAAAAACTGGAGAGTGAAGGTGACTCAAAGGGTAAAAATGGTGTTAGGGGTTTAGGCTGTTCTTGGGTTGAGGGCGCTGTCAGCGCCCATGCCAGCGCCATCGGCACTGAAGGCCTAAAAATTCTATTTTTCAATTTTTTCAATTTTCAATTTTCTTTCAATTTTTTCCAAAGTCTTTTTAGTATTTTTAAATACAAATTTTTATCTAACAATAATTCACAAACAAACATTTTCACGAACAATAATTTTCACAAACAACAACAAACTAACTTTTATATATGAAAATATACTTTTTATAAATACAATTTTCTAATCACACTTTTACACTCATATAGCAAACTAAATTATAAATCAATATTGAAATCTAGCCACAACACTAAACGCTGACACAAAACTAAACACACAATCAATGTTCATAATTCTAAAACAAAGGAAACAAAATCAAATCCACACAATCACATTAAATACATAAATGTTTAAAACTAGTAGGGAGCTCAAATTCTTCAATTATTCTGCCTCATCTTTAGTGCTTTCTTTAATATCTCTCATAAACTAGTAATGAATGTACAGATTATAGAAGGGTCGGTATGGGTATTGGTCAGTCAAATTTTCTTCGATTCATCCTTTATCCTTAAACATCCGCACTAATCATGCTTTAAATGTTCCATTACGATCAAAATTCTCCTTCACCCTCCCTCCAATCTAGGTGATCAAAAAGGTACTTAAGATCTTCTATTACATTCGTAATACTCTGAAGTTCTCTTTCAATTTTCTTCAATTTCCTTTCCAACGCAAGTGAACTTCCAACTGTTGGCGGCATCAATGGAGTTGATGCATGTGATGAATGATCCAAGATAGCATCTAATGCTTCATTCCCATTCCCAACATAATTATCATCAATAGGAATCATGGGCTCCCAAGATAATAAAACTTTTTCATAACTTTCATATGGAACTTGAGATTAACTGCAAAGTAGGAAAATTATGGAAGGATGCCCAAGTCCATAAATTTACCCATTCATAATAATACATATAACAGATTTAAAAATGATAGATCCTACATCAATGGGTTTTTTCATTTGAATACAATAATTTAAAATAACGCTTTCGTTGGTGACTCTACTACTCTTCATGATAGGGAGTAATTTTGCATAAATTAAGAAATATCACTGCTTCGATATTGAATTAAGTGATAAAGCAGAGAAAATAACATATCCCTCATTTGCATTTCCCAAATATCACTTTTATCCATCAGAAAATTATAGACATCTTGCATCAAATCTCTAGTAGGGATTAAATTTGTATAATGACAGATTGGAACGTTTTCTATCATATACAACACATTAATTTGCACCTGAGTAAATGGTACAGCCTTACCATATATGAAGACAACTCCTTGGGTAATTCCATGTAAGTTGGCATGAAATACTTCACCACTGGTACAACAACTGCAGTGGAAGTGTAGCACAAAACTTCCTATCGTCTTTGTACAATGATTTTATCAATTAGAGAAATTAGATTAATCAATCCATGATTGACAAAGCCTCTCTCCTTGATAAACTTTCTTCTATTGAAAACTCTATACCTAGAAGTATTTTTGGAATTGAAAGCCATGGAATTCAAAAATAGGAAGTTTCTGGTCGTCCAAGGCAATTTTTTGGACGTTAAAAACACCTCCTGAAGGTTATTACAGGCAAAATCTAGCCAAAGTCCACCAAATTCAACTTGAACCGTGCAAACTGCTCTTGGCTCCATCGACGCTCCTGATGGTGCTGTCGGCGGCATGGTCAGTTTAGCTGCCGTCGTCGGCACCAGAGGCCAAAATAGCATCTCTTCATTTTTTTTTTGTTCAATTTGATTCCAAAGTTTCCTCCAAAACTAATATTTGTCTTAATTTATAATATATAAAATTGTGTAGGATTATTATCTACTAATATATAAAACATTTATAAAAAAAATAGTAATATATAGATATATATTTTTATATATATGGGTTGCCTCCCATGAAGTGCTTGGTTTAACGTCATTAGCCTGAAGTATCATTTGTTTAGTTGGGTTGACTTAACTTTAAAACATCTTTAAATTGTGGTATGTGCCCTTCATAAAAATGTTTCAAACGATGCCCATTAGCTTTAAATATATTTCCAGTGTTAGGATCTTTAATAACAATAGTTCCATAATGATAGACTTTAATCACTTTAAAAGGTCCTAACCATATGGATTTCAGTTTTCTTAGAAATACTCTCAATCTTGTCTTATATAATAGAACTTCTTATCCAGGTTCAAACTTCTTTTTAATAATCTTCCAATCATGCCATATTTTCATTTTATCTTTATAGATTTTGCATTATCATATGCTTCATTTCTAATCTCATTAAGTTCATTGAGTTGCAATAATCTTTTCTCACTAGCATATTTTACATTAAAATTAAATTTTTTAATAGCCAAAAATGCTTTATGCTCCAATTCTACTGGTAAGTGACACGTTTTTCCAAGAATAAGTCTATATGAGGACATTCTTATAGGAGTCTTATAAGCGGTTCGGTATGCCCAAAATGCAATATCTAATCTAGTAGTACAATCCAATTTATAGGGATTTATAGCTTTTTCTAAATATTATTTAATTTCACAATTTTATATCTCTGCTAGACCGCTAGTCTGAGGATGATAAGCAGTAAAGAATTTATGCATAATATCATATTTCTTCATCATTCTTTTTGATTCTCTTATTCCTAAAATGAGATCCACCATCAATAATAATTACTCTCGGCAAACACTCTGAGCATCACATCTGGGTACAACAATAGCTTCAATCCATTTAGACATATAGTCAACCGCAAGTAATATATATAAATTTCCAAATGAAGGCA